>NC_068297.1:40053846-40353846 GCF_025860055.1 Xyrauchen texanus
TTAGAGTACATTAAAATGTTATATCACCTCTGGATTATGAAAGGTCACAGATTAGGACTAGAACTAATGATGTTGAGGTTCTTCATCTTTGAAGCAGTGCAGTATTAACCTCAACAATTATATCCCATAATGCTATTATGAGCATAATAAAACACAGTGGCTGATAAAAGATAAACACTAATGCTGTTATCGTGTTACTGTCACATGGAAAAGCAAAACTGAGCAGATTGTTTCCTAATAGAGACTGCTGAACTGACAAATCAATAATTTCCTTTGATGCCATCTGCTTTTTGTTGCTCTCTCTCTCTCTCTCTCTCATTCTCTCTCCCTGTTATCCATGTTGGCAGCTGAGGTACACGGCCCTCGTAGCCAGACCAATTGTTCGTGATAAATCTATATGTTACGCACCATTTGGCAGCCAATAAAATTCAGCGGATGACCAACCCTAATCACTTAAGAAGCTGTTCTCTGTCTAACAAGATTAGTGGCGGCCAAACAGACTGAGGGAGGGAAAAGAGAAAACGGTAATGGAAAGTGAGAAAGAAAACAAGGTTTGGAGAGTAGAAAGATGTAGGGTGCACACATAGTATACAGGTGTAATTATCTCGCACTTTAGCAGATTGTGTGTGAACAGTAATGGGTGTAATCCGATTACAGATTAATTAGTTACTGTAATCTAATTATTATTGTGGGGCAAACATACATTTTACATTTCTGAATTTAGATTACAGTTACCGACGAGTTCAAGATTGTTGCTTGTAGTTTCAATGAACACAGTGATGTTACTGATGTTGTATTAATAACTAATGCAATGTTTCTTTAAGCCTCATTCACCTTCTCTTTGATTTACCGAACATGGCGACTGCTCTGAAAAAGTGCTGTGGTAACATCTAAACTAACTGATTTAATTGAAGTCAAAAATATTACTAATCATGTCTCAATCCACTTGACTACATTAGGTTACACCAACAAAACTCATAAAAGAATATAAAACAAGCCTTTATGATGAAACGAGAGTTGTGTTCAAAGAGGCGCTGTCCTCCAGATCAACAGATTACTGTAAATGTAATCATAGCATTGCTTTTAAAGGAATGTTCCAGTTCAAGCAAGTTATTTCAATCAATTAATTTACAATTCATATTTGTGTAATCCACGTTATGCCACAAATGCTCTCGATTGAGCTTAGCCTGTATGCTGAACCCGGAATATTCCTTTAACTGGTAATGGACATTCTTTTGAGTTTCTCTTGATTGCTTTAGAGATTAATATCCATACCACCATTATCCTATACAGCATATCTGTCTTAAACAAATGTACCGAAATGTCATCTAACTGTTTCTCAATTGCACAATTCACAGTGCACCATGGGAGTGGGCGGTCGCTACAGAGCTGGTTTAGCGTGCTTTGTTTGCCGTGATACTCTGGTTTGTTGTATCTTTCTCTTCAGGATCATGAGTGCTGTAGTTCTTCACCAGGAATTCCGCTATTAAACCTGATTTCTAAAGTTGGAATAATAATGCGGATGATGGCTTCAACAGAAGCTTATACTGTACCATCAAATAACATCCTTGGTGCTCATGGTAGGTCTTTATTTAAAGGAATAGTTCAGCCAAAAATGTAAATTCTCTCATAATTTTCTCACCCTCATGCCATCCCAGATGTGTATGACTTTCTTTCTTCTTCTGGACACAATGAAGATTTTTAGAAGAATATTTCAGCTCTGTAGGTCCATACAATGCAAGTGAATAGTGACCAAAACTTTGAAGCTCCAAAAGCACAGAAAGGCAGCATAAAAGTAATCCATAAGACACGAGTGGTTTAATCCACGTCTTCAGAAGCGATATGATAGGTGTGAGTGAGAAACAAATCAATATTTATGTCATTTTTTACTATACATTCTTCTCCCTGACCAGTAGGTGGTGACATGCACAAAGAATGAGACTTGCCAAAAAACAGAATGTAGAAGTGAAAGTGGAGATTTAGAGTAAAAAAGGACTTAAATATTGTTCTGTTTCTCACGCACACCTATCATATTACTTCAAACGACATGGATTAAACCACTGGAGTCATCTGTATTTCTTTTAAACTGCCTTAATGTGATTTTTTCACCATTCACTTGCTGTGGACCTACAGAGCTGAAATATTCTTCTACAAATCTTCATATGTGTTCTGCACATGAAAGCAATACATACACATCTGGGATGGCATGAGGTGCATCAAGTAAATGATGAGAGAATTTTGGAGTGAACTGTCCCTTTAAAGGTTTAAGAGATCACTGAACAAATTGTTGCCAATGGACAAATGAATAGGATATTTGCTTACTGAACCCAACTGTTGTGCATTACAGCCAACAATTCCTATTTCCAGCAGGTTCTGCTTGTATGTTTTATTATTATTATTATTATTGTCAAGATGTTATGAGAACTATCGATTTTTGTCCATTTATTATCCAAAATGATGTTAAAAATCATTGAGTAGATCTGCGTGACCTAAAGAAGCCAGAATTGGTATGTCCTCTTCATAATTCATGTTATATTCTATCACTGCAGAAGTATGAAATAGTTCACAGAGGTCATCGCACTGTGACGTACAGATGTGATGCTCAGATGAAGCCTGGATTGAGATGTGTGTGTCTCAACTGGCTGCAAGCTGGTCTCTCTACAAAAGCGCATCACGGTCACATGACAGTGAGAAACAGCTGCAGCGGGAGCGGGGATGTCCTCTGCAGCACTGCAGGGGTGTGAGAGCGGGCAGTGGGTGTGACTGACGCATCAGTGAGGGTGTGGAGGTGTGTTGTGTGTTTGTAAAATGTGCCTGTGACAGAAAATTCCAAGTGCAAATTGAAGGAATTTTCAAGAGCATAATTAAGGCAGAATGTATTTGTAATCTTCTCATTTCAGAGCAAGCAGTGGCTAATGAGGAATTGCATGTTTTCCAGTAAATTGACAATTTACTTTCTTATACATGTTCTTGATCTTATTGCGCATGATTCATCAGTGCATGTTATTCCAAATATTATTATTTTTTTTCGTCTTTGTAGTCAAAATGTAATACATTTCTCCACCTCTGAAAAAGACTTTTCCTTTTCAGCTGATGTCATCAAGCACTCTTAAGTTTTCAACCACCTGTCATATAACAGCCTCATCTCATTGCTATTCTTAGGTATAGATGCCGGGATCTCGAGATGTGTTTTTCTAAGTTGCAAACTACATTTAACTTGACACAATGACCTAAAAACACTGTTTATGACGCAACGTAAAGTGTGATGCTCCAAAGTATCCGTCTGATGCATGTGTACATTGAAATGCATGTTCATTAAAAATCCCTTTTAATAAATCTATCTAAGACATATTAAAGAATGAAATTTCAAAATAGATTGCTGTGGACTGTAGGCCAATGATAGGCTTACAGTGTGTTCAATAATATGGAAGTAAACAATAAATTGCATTCTAAAGCCATTTTTAATATTGTCTTATCAATGCTTTACTCGTCTGCCTCAATAATGTAATGCATTTGAATTACCTGAATTACATTTATAATATGTATTATGATTGTAATTATTTAATCATTATATATATATTACATTATTGTTATTTGAGACTTTCTCAGGAAATATTTACACAGTATAAGTGATTAATTCTATTAAAAATGTATCGATAAAATAGATTTTGATCAATTGACAGCATACATTTTTACATATGTTCTGCTTTAGAAACATAAAGATATTTACAAATCCTTTATATTATAAATGCATTTGTATAGTTGCATGTTTTACTATTCTATTGTAAAGTGGAGGAGGGCGGGGCCGGGCTTGAACAACGCATTGGTCCCCAAACAGCCTGATGGGGGCGCGCGAGGGATAAAGGTGGCCGATTTAAAGGTCGACGGTTCGAGAGAGAGAGAATGACATGCAGCTGTTCTGTGTCATTCTCCGCCTTTATCCCTCGTGCGCCCCCATCAGGCTGTTTGGGGACCAATGCGTTGTTCCAGCCCGGCCCCGCCCTCCTCCTCTCTACACTTATATATAACCATATCTCAACAGTATGAAAAACTACTTTTTTGAGTGTTTTTTGGTGTATTTCATGTAATATTTTCTGAGTAAACACAATTTAAATGATAGGATTAAGTAATAAATGATTACATTTACATTTATGCATTTGGCAGACACTTTTATCCAAAGCGACTTACAGTACACTTATTACAGGGACAATCCCCCCGGAGCAACCTGGAGTTAAGTGCCTTGCTCAAGGACACAATGGTGGTGGCTGTGTGGGAATCGAACCGACAACCTTCTGATTAATAGTTATGTGCATTAGCCCACTATGCCACCGCCACTCCTATGATACATATATTTTTGTCCCTTATTGTATATTGTTTGATAAAATAGATATATTATTGCACCGTAAGTCGCTTACAATTGTAAATGCACTCAGAAATATAATGCATTCTGGAAATAAAATAGGCTGCGAATGGCATTTCATGTTCATTTTAATATTCTATGTTTTTACATTATTATGGATTTATTGGTAACACTTTACAATAACATTCTGTACACTAATATTAAAATAATTCAGTTTCATGAACTAACAAACAATGTTTTCATTTTGCATTTATAACAGCATTTATTTATCTTGGATCAATGTTCATTTGTTGTTCATTGTTCATTTAAGTTCATAATGCATTTACAAATATTAACATATACCACATTTAATGTTAAAAATGAATGAAAATATGTAGAAATGAGCATTAAACAAGATTAATAAATGTTGCACAATTACTGTTCATTGTAAATTCACGTTAACAATTGTGTTAACTGATGTTTTTACATAGAACTCTGAATTCAGCTGTTTCTGGAGACTCCGTGGTCTCTTCCTTTCCACAAAATAATGTCATCTGTACTTAAATCAACACTTTCCAGCCCACTTATTTATTTAGTAAGTAGTCTTGTAATAAGGAGGTAATGGGTGGTCAGACCAACACAGTCTCATGGGAATGGTACAAGATGGCGAATTCGTCAGAAATTGTACGACTTTGATTTTATGGAAGCATACGTGTTATAAACCAAAAAAATCGCATACGCTTCCCTCGTCTCCATAAAAACCTTCATATTTAATTTCTTCTGTCATACACAAAATTAAATTATAATTATTTACAGTCATGCTCACAGGTTCAAATTTATGGTTAGGTTTAGGTATGGGGTTAGGGTTAGAGGTTAAATGTACGAAATATATCACAAACGCACATTCTGAACCCAGAAGTTTGTCTTTCTTCCATTGTACACAACAGAGATTTTTACATATTAATCATCGTTCTGTTTAGGGTGTGGGTAAGGTGTTACACCTTAAAAGAAGGTTTAGGTATGGGGTGTGGCTTAGGGGTTACAATTAAAGAAAATATGAATACACATTTGAAACACGGAAGTTTCTTTTTCTTCTGTCCAACACAACGACTATTTGCATTATCACATTTGCCTGTGCCTTGACACATATTTAGGTTAACAAAACAATAGACAAGAAACTAAACATTGGCGTCTACAAGGACACATGGGAAGCGTATGTGATTGGCATGAATTCGAACGATTTGGGGTCCTGATCAGTTTAATTTTGTGACGGTGGCTGGCTGACTGTAGATTATCCCTTATGTAACGAATACAACCTAAATGTAAACGGTTACTGATGTACACATTTTTAAAACATAAAATAGCCATAATCATAACATCCTTATGAATTTCCGAGTGCAAGACTCATTTCTTATTGCAATGTACATTAGACCCATGCATTCTCCTTAATGATCCAGAAATAGCCATTACCAGAGATGGACTGAACCGATTCAAGAGCACTAATAGTTCTCATTGGCGTCCAGTTTGGCAGCAGTTTATGGCCTGTGCAGAACAGACTGCCCTCCTCTGCTATTGGATTGTGTTTTATGGTGTGATTCATGTCCCATCAGGTCTCCCCCTGCCCTCCCCGCCAGTTTAGGCTTGAATTTATGCAGGCCACATCACAGGGGCGGCATTATCAATCACTCGCAGCCCCAGTAAAGCAGCACAACCGTATTCAACTACAGCTCAGCGGTGGAGCTGTATGGTAACACTACACCATATGGTAACTCCCTGATCACCTTGGCCAGGATTCATTCCATTTTAAATCTGTCTTTAACAGTTTTCTTTTATGCAAATGATAAATTCTCGCCTGCCTGGATATCCCAGAGGGCACAGCGCACATCTGTGCCACAACAACTATGAATATTTTAGAGAAAATTACCACGTTTTTATTTTGTCATTTTTCATTGATTCCATTTAAAAAAAAATAATAATAATATATATATTTTTTTCAGATAGAATGCATTCATATATGTAAATTTTTATAAGGGGATATGGGGTTTATGCAATTGATTTATTTACATTTACATTTACATTTATGCATTTCGCAGACGCTTTTACCCAAAGCGACTTACAGAGCCCTTATTACAGGGACAATCCCCCTGGAGCAACCTGGAGTTAAGTGCCTTGCTCAAGGACACAATGGTGGTGGCTGTGGGGCTCAAACCAGCATCCTTCTGATTACCAGATTACCAGTTATGTGCTTAGTGCCACTACACCACCACCACTCCAAAAATGTATTTAATTAATTAATTATTTTTTGGGAATATTATTCCCCAGGTAAATTTGTTGTATAATGACTTTTAAATTTCAATTAAAGGCACTACAGCAAATACTATTATGTTTCAATTCTTCAGATTTTAAGTATTTATTTTTTTTTTGCAGTACACAGTGATGAGAATTCGGGGTGCTTAATTGTCATAAAGCAAAAAAAAAAAACCTATTTATTAGTAATACATTCTAAAGGAATCTATGTTTTAAATGCTTTACTTAATGCATGTTAATGATGCAATCATTTGCTGACCATTTGATCAAATTAAGGCTTTATTTAGGTCTGGTATTTAACAAATACTAATGAATTGCACTATGACATAAATACAAATACTGTAAAAAATGATCAGGTCTAAAATGTCCTTCATGTGGTAATGCAAAAGAACTGGTCTTATTCAAACAAAAAATATTATTTAACATGACTGAATCAACCTGACAGTATTAGGTTACACCAAGGAAGTATTTTTAAGGGTTGGATCAGGTAAAAATGTTTTTTTATGTAACAGCATATTTACTGCATAGATGTCATTTTGAGTGTACGTAGCAATGCAGAGGTGTGAATATGTGTTGAATCTGCAGCTCAGACTCCTGTAGGTCTGCTCATCTGACCCTCTGCAGGAGAATGGCAGAGATCTCCACTGCAGACGAGAACTGACGACATGAGAAGACACAAGATGAAACGAGATGACATGAAACGCAGGACTGAGCAGAGATGAAAAGAGAGGAAGACAATTTGATGATTCTGTGGTGTATGCCATTATTTCTAAATCCTTTTTTGACTCAATAATGCTCTAACTTATTCAGTGATGTTATAAATAATACATATTTATTGGCAATAGTGCAATACTCTGGTATTCTATGGTGCTGGTTGTGATATGTGTCTATTTCTGAACCAATTATACTGTATTTGATCCAATCATGTTCTATGTAATTTAATCATGCCCTAAGTCATTTTGATTTGTGTGTAATGGTTAATATTTTGCTTTATTTAATCTGACTAGAAATCTATAACCTGATTGGGATCATTTGTACTTTAGATCACCCCCACTGAGTGTGTATTATTGTTGTTTTTGCTTTTTCACTCATTTATGTTTGTAGTGCTTTATTTGGGGTTTCAGTGTATTTAATGTTTATATCACTTTATAGAATTTTTTTCTTACTTTCTTTTTTTTTTCTTGGATTATCCTATGTACTTGATGATTGTTTCCCAGTAAGAGAAAGTGGTGTGACCAGCATACTTGTTATTGAATGTTTTAATAATGAATATTGTTTTCTTATAAACTGTGGTTTGTATATCAGCTGGTGCTTCCTGAGCTTCTCTTATCAGGGGACTTGCAGCAGAACTTTAATATTGTGTGTGCATATATACATAGAGAAAATGGGATCTCCCAATGCAAATGCAAAGGGAATTGCATAGACCTGGTGGATTATAGGTACAGTACCACCACATTTATGGCGTATTCGGCAGGTTTTGAGCACAGCTGACACAGAGCTCAAAAGGTGTTTTTTATGTATTGAATATTTTGAGGACATAATTCTGAGTATAGGCCATACTGTTTTCAGACCGATGGTAAATCGATATCTTTGCTTTGCGATCAGCCAGGCCACATAGCCTGATTATGTAATACAGAATCCAAGAGAAGACCAGATGCTTAAGGACGGGGAAGGGAAGTGGGGCAGTAATGTAATGATGGGGCCATGGCACACTCTTCTGGGAAACAAGGAAACTAATACCACTTGGTGTAGAGAGCCCGCCATCAGAAGGGGTTGTGAAGGGTTACATTTTACCTGTTCAACATGAAAGGTACTGGATTGATGCTTATGACCATTTCAGATATTTTTTTTCATCAGCTTTTTCACTCTGGGAGAGGCGAGCAATTGCAAAACTGTCAGTGGTTAGAGCTAAAGTTTGCTAATGGCCTAGAGAGCCCTTATTTAAGATATTTAGAGCTGGATATTACAATTTTGGGAGCACTCTTAATCATATGGATGTTTTGGTTGTGAAGAATATTGCAGACCCTCTGTCTAGTAATGGAAAGAGTAGACTGCCTGGGCTTCTAGGATTAAATGTGATCAGAAGCTGCTATGATAAACTGTTTCAAGCATGGCTCTGCTCTATATAATTCGGAATCTGTTCAGGCAGAAATTGTAGCATGGAAAGAAGCTTTGACAGAATGTAACCAGATTGAATGTCTGCTGCCTACAGGGTCAGTTGGCAAGGTTAAAGTTAAAGGCAGTGTTGCTGTGCATGTTCCAACTGGGTCCCTGTTGATGGTTCCTGCTACATGCACTCAGTGCTTTGGGCATACCTTGCAGTCTGTACTGTTTGAACCCACCACTAGCAAGCTGCCAGATGGTCTCTTGGTCTCCAGGGCCATTCTCCCAGAAGATCAAGGAAATGTTGTAGTTCCATTTGTGAACGTAGTGACTCGAGACATCTGGATCCCATGTCATACCATCTTCGGTGAGTTGTCTATAGTGCAGTTTCAACATGACCATAATGTAGTTACCTTTGAAGAGTCTGATGGGATATAATGTCTTGTACAAATGCAGCTGGTACAGGTGACCGATAGCCCCCTTGGTTTGTCCTCTGTGTCTTGGTCTAATCTCAACCTACAAAAAGAGCAGGAGGAGAAGGCTTTCCTTTTAAGGTATAGTTCATTGTTCAGTCAAGATGAGGGAGACTTAGGGTGTACTAACCATATTCAGCATGAGATTCCTTTAGAGGATGAAACCCCTATTTGGCAGCATTATTGGTGACTTTCCCCGTCCCAATATGAGTTGGTGAAGGCCTATATTGCAGAGTTTCTTGATAATAGTATAGTGAGGGTGAGCTGCAGTCCCTATTCATCCCCTATTGTAGTAGTCCAGAAAAAGGATGGTACAATCCACTTGTGTGTAGACTATAGACAGTTAAATGCTCTTACACTAAAAGATGCATTTCCTCTTCCACGTATAAGAGTCATTAGATGTTCTGTCTGGGGCCCATCTGTTTTCTACTCTTAATTTAGCCAGTGGCTATAATCTGGTTCTGGAAGCCGAGAAAGACAAAGCAAAGACTGCTTTATGCACAACGTTTGGGCTCTTTGAGTTCAAACGGATGCCATTTGGATTGTGCAATGCACTCAGTGGCAGTGACTTCAAAAGTGGGGTTTGATGTGGGCAGGGGCACTAGGAAAATGCAGAATTGTAGGAGTGCAGTAGTTCTCATGAGAGGAGGTCCTGTTTGACTTATTTAAAGCCTGTACACTAAAAGCTAGCAAGCATTCAAATAAAAATTTCTGGTTTGTTCATCTGCATATTTGGCCACAGCCATTGGTTTAGACCCCTATAGAGATGAGCAGCTTTCCTTTGTCTATGTAGCGCACTTTTGGTCAGCCTTCTTTTTGCTGTATTGCATGTGAGAGCGAATGTTTCCATTTGGATCAACATTTTTGTGGGTAAATGCAAATTTTATAAGGGGCTGCGGAGTTTATGTATGATTTTTGTTTTAAGAAAACCCTGTTACCAGTCTTTATTTGATGCATGCCAGCTGATTATGCACCATGGGATATTTTTAGTATCAGCGAAGATTGAGACAATGTATTAAACAGAGGGGCATGCAGGCTGGATGTTTGACTGTGGCACGAATGACGAACATTGAGAAGGATATTTGGTGATTTTCAATGTGAATATAATCACTGTTTTACTGCTGTTGCTCATGCTCTGTTATGTTTGTGTTTACAATTTCATCACAACATTTAACTGTTAATTTACAGGCCAAGTCATGGAACACTGTCTATGACAGTGTGACTCCTGATGCTGCATATGACAGTCTGATAAAGATCATTCAAGGTTCCATCCAGGACACAATTCCTGAGAAGACTGTCAGATGCAGCACTACTCTCCAGAACCCCTAGATTACAAAGGGGATTTTGAAGTCGATTAAATATAAAGGTAGGCTTTATAAATCCTACATAAAAAATCCTTCTATCTTAAAAAAAGAAAAATATATTTCTTATAAAAATAAATTAACACAGATTATAAGAAAAAGAAAACAAATTCACTATACGGAACTGTTAAAAGCTTCGCAAGGGGACTGCAGGAGGTCATGGAATGTTTTAAATGAAGTTCTCAATAGGAGACATAAATCGACTGTTCTATCTGACATTGGTGATGCCAAAGCTGATCTAGCACAGACGTTTAATAATCATTTCGCTTCAATAGGTGCAAATCTGTCTAAAAAGTTAAGCCAACCCCAGGGTGTCACCTTCAAGCATTTTCTCTCTGGTAGCTACACTCATTCATTTTTATGATGCCAACAGACGGTACTGAACTCCTCAAGATCATATTAGACTTGAGGAGCTCATGCTCCTCTGGTGTGGATGGAATATGTAGTAGGATCATGAAGGCCAAAGCGAACATCATTGTAGAGCCATTGGCTCATTGTATTAATCTTTCTTTATTTACTGGCATTGTACCTAAAAATTGCTAAAATAATCCCAATTTTTAAATTGGCCGACAGAAATGATATGAGCAATTACAGGCCCATATCAATTCTACCCACTTTCTCTAAAGTATTGGAGAAAGTGGTATACAACAGACTCAGTGGTTATCTTGACAAATTGAATATTCTTGTTCCTTCACAATATGGTTTTAGGAAAAAGAGCACAACCTGTATGGCAATACTTGACTTAGTAGAACAAATTAATGACTGTATTGAGGAGAGAAAATACGGTGTTGGTATCTTCTTGGACCTATCAAAAGCATTTGACACAATTGACTTTGATATTTTATTGTACAAATTACATCACTATGGTATCAGAGGTCTCGCACTTGAATGGTTCAGAAGTTATCTAAATGAGAGGGAACAGTATGTCCATATCAATGATCAAAACTCTACTTGTAAGCCTATAATTTATAGGGGCCCCCAGGGTTCAATCTTGGGGCCACTTTTATTCATTCTATACATAAATGATTTTATAAATTCCTCTAAAATATTTCTTAAAATAATCTTTGCTGATGACACAAATTTATTTACATCACACAGGAACTAACATATGCTACAAAACATAGTAAACTCAGAGTTAACCAAAGTTGACTCCTGGTTTAAATGCAACAATCTTTCTCTAAATATCAGCAAAACAAATTTCATTTTATTTAATTCGAACAAAAAATCGTCTTTTTTTAAAAAACACTACTCACTGCCTGATTAAAATTAATGGACAGGTGATAAAAAGAGTGTACTCAACTAAATTTCTGGGGTCCTCATTGATGACTCTCTTAGCTTTAAATGTCATATTGACCATCTTGTAAATAAATTATCAAAGTATGTTGGCCTGTTTTATAAGATCAGACATTTTCTTCCTCTGTCTGCCCTTATGATGTTGTATAAAACTTTCTTTGAACCACACCTCAATTACTGTAATGTGATATGGTGCAACACCTTTACAAGTCATCTTAAAAAACTCGAATCCTTGCAAAAGAAAGCCATACGGGCGTTGTCCTGGTCAGAGATAAATTCCCCGACCAGCCCTCTATTCTATCGCTTTAAGTTATTAAGACTAGCTGAGCTAAATGAATATCATAATGCTTGTTTAATGTTTCAAATTGTAAATAGCCTGAACCCTAGAATGAGTAATCTTGTTCCTATCTCCAGCCCCCAGCATACATACCAAACGAGATTCAAACCACTTATATTTGGAAAATATCGCAGACATGTGCGCACCAGTATGAGTGTTGTTTGTAGGGGTCCGCAGATTTGGAACAGGGTTGATGGTATTAAGGTGTTGCCCTCTATCTCCAACTTTAAAAGACAATTAAAACATCATTTCTTCTTAACCTATATGTAATTATTAAAAAACTGATGTTCATGGATTACTGGGATGTATGTGTATGTTGGTATGAGTGAGTATGTTGTTGTAACATATGTCATGGTATGTATTTATGTATTTATTTGTGTGTATTTATTGTGTCTCACTGTACCTTGTCAGTATCTACCCATTCAAGAACTATGGGCCCCTACTTATAAGCTTTTTTTTTTTTTTGCTTCTTTGGGAGACCCATTTCACTGTACTGTACTCAATCTACTCTGTACTTTTAAACTGTATTATTGTAATGTTTGAAGAGGTATTGTGAATAAACTGAAACTGAACTGAAAAAAAAATCTATAGTTTTTCTCGCACGTGCTTTCGTTTTTACTCTGCTGATTTACATGTGCTTTAGGGGAATCCAGACGGTGGTATACAGCCAAACTTGGCTGCAGCGTAGGGTGTAAATACTGTTTTCCTCATAGTATTTTTAGTGTTTGAGCTTCAGAAGGATTTTCTTTTTTTATGCAAGTGTTTTTATGTTATTTGATTCATGTATTTTGTAAACTAGTGTATTGCCAGTTAATGTTGAGTTTGATTGAGCGGAGTGCAACATTCGACGATTCTATGGTGTATGCCATTATTTCTAAATCCTTTTTTGACTCAATCATGCTCTAACTTATTCAGTCATGTTATAAATAATTTATATTTATTGGCAATAGTGCAATACTCTGGTATTCTATTGTGCTGGTTGTGATATGTGTCTATTTCTGAACCAATTATACTGTATTTGATCCAATCATGCTCTATGTAATTTAATCATGCCCTAAGTCATTTTGATTTGTGTGTAATGGTTAATATTTTGCTATATTTAAACTACAAATCTTTCACCTGATTGGGATAATTTGAACTTTAGATCACCCCTACTGAGTGTGTATTATTTATTGTTTTTGCTTTTTCACAAATTTATGTGTGTAGTGCTTTATTTGGCGTTATAATGAATTTAATGTTTATATCACTTTGTAGAGTTTTATTTGTTTCTTCTTTTTTTTTTTTTTTTTTTTTTTGCTTGGATGATCCTATGTACTTGATGATTGTTTCCCAGTAAGAGAAAGTGGTGTGACCAGCATTCTTGAATTGCAAATTTGAACAATTGAGTCAATTTATTGAATGTTTTAATAATAAATATTGTTTTTTAATAGCTGGTGCTTCCTGAGCTTCTCTTATCAGGGGACTTGCAGCAGAACAGTAACCTTATGTGTGCATATATACATAGAGAAAATGTGATTTCCCAACCCAAATATATGGTTTTGGCTCATAATGGTCTCTCACTTGTCGGAACGGTGCACACACCTGATGTCAATACGTCTAAATTTCAAGCTGTTTTGAAAACTGTCATAGTCTCAGCATGTTGCAGGAGTGCACATACAATAAGACTGTTCGTCATGAGATTTAAGACCTCTCGTCGCAGACTCAAAACATCAAAGAAGACGAGCTTGAGTCATATAGTGTCCACTAAGTATAAGCAACCACCTAGCAACCCCTCAGAATACTCTAGCACCAGTGCTGGATAGTAATGGATTAGATGTAATCTGGATTTCATAATCAGATAACAAAATTCAAATGCTGTAATTAGATTAAATTACATTTTAAAATACTAATAATCAGATCACAGTTACTTTTTATGGATTACATGATTACATATTAATCTGGCAATGGCAAAATATATTTAATAATTTATTGATACCTCTGTATAATGTTTAAAAATAAGAATTAAAGCAGCCTACAGCTGATATACGTTTGATAAATTGTGTAAAATGTTTGTCCATTGGTGTGGTGCGGGGGTGGAATTGCACCTGCAGATCTGATACTAGCCACCAGCCATAATTACACACATAAATGCAGAGCCGATTTTAGGACTCGGCTTCAAACATGTACATGCATTCACTTTTGCTATAACTTTTATAAACTCGTTTCTTGTGACATTCATTTACAAATGTAACTGTTCTGATCTGTTACCACGTTGATGCCGTTTTTAATGCCAAAGTAAGGATACTTTGAGTAAGGATATTTTAAGTGTTTTATTTTATTCAGAAACTGACAAATAGTGAGTAAAACACACACACACACACACACACACACACACACACACACACACACACACACACACACACAAGCATTTCAATTCCTTACATTTTGGTTCATTACATTTTTCTTTCTTTTTAAAGACATTTAAGCACAATTTAAAATGGTACAATCTTATCCTACTCAAAAGCAAGTGACAGAAATAAACAAGAATTAGGTCGGAAGTAATCCAAAATTACTCCAAAAGCAAACAGATTATATTACCTTAGAATGTAATCCAAGAGATTACACAACTGACTACAACTTTAGTCATGTAGTTTGTAATCAGTAACAGATTACAATTCAGAAGTAATCCACCCAGCATTGCCTAGAAAAGAGCTATGAGCTAATAGCCACTTAGGACACCCTAACGACCGCATATTAATGCCCTGGCAACCACACAAAATACCCTTGCACATAGTGGGGGGAACTTTGGCGGGAGGCTAACACCATTCGCATTTTGTTTTGAAAATGTAAAAACTAGTTATTATTCATTTAGTTCATCTAGTTGTTATATTTCTTGAAATGTTTAATGTGTAGCTCTTCTCTGTGAAATCAGTAAAATCTTGAGAAAACGCCTATGCTCTTTCAAACAAGTCTCACAGTTCTCAGTTCTGCTTCCTCATTATAATTCAATAACCAGGAACAGCTCTGTGTTGGCTGAGGTTCCTATATTGTATTGGCTTGAAGAATCATGCCACCATTTGTTCTAACCCAATTATTATTGAAGCTTTAGTGAGCGGAGAGTGAATGATAGAGCTTTGTTTAAGCCTGGTCACTGCACACACATACACACACACACACACACACACACACACACAATTTATCCCCTGGTTTACCTGCCTGTTCAGATCACTGTAATTTATGAGTGCCGACTGTCATATTCTACATGAGAGAATGTTTGAAATGGCAATGTTTGAGTTTGTGTTTGCAAAAGTTTGTTGGCTCAAGTATGAAACATTCTTCTGTGTCCATAAATTCATTTACATTTATCCATTTTAGATTTTTTTTTTTTTTTTCATGCAAAAACAGCACTTTCAGAACTTTCAAGAAATGGTGCTTTGGATTTTAAAAATAATTTTCTTTGGAAAAAGTTACTGCTGAACTTTCAAGAAATCAAAAGCCTCTTTTCCGCCACAGGGCTGAACAGTTCTTGTTGCGAAACCGTGGTGCTATAATTTCATAGGACATTAGTACATTCTGGTAGTTTTACTTAATATGTATTCTAGTAACTTCCAGGTGCCATCCCATTTTTACTGTACATTATATTATGTAAAAAATACATTTGATATCATTCTTGGTATTATTTTGGATGTTTAAAGTAAACTATGAAAGCAAATATTTTATGTAATTGTTTATTTTCACAATTTAGTTCAATAATTTTATAACTGAATATTAAGGTATTAAAGGAAAGGAGGAGGCGTGAACCGGCTATATAAATTATATTTCATTAAGCACGTAAACAAAAGACACAAACACACACACATATGATGGACAGCTGCCCGTAAATGCTCTCTCTCTCTCATCGTCTGCAGTCGGCCTTTATCCCTCTCGGAGGCTTTAGCCTGATATGGGACTGGGTGTGTAGAATCACGACCCTAATGTAGCTGCCTAATAATTATGCACAACTTGATATAAGGTGTTAGTCACTTTTGCCACACCCTCCCTCATTACACAAATACATACCACCTGAAAATAATTGAATCCAACAAGCATTCAAGTTTATAAGGTTTGGAGTTGGAAAATGTGCATGGAAACAATTATAAAATCAGAATACTCACTTGCCTAATAATTGGGCACCCAGTGTATAAAGACACTCATATTTTTAACTGAAGGAATGCCATAATAGCAATTCTATGAATTCCGACTGAATTCCACTCAATTATGTAATTAGGAATAGAGAAGATGAAATGTACATCTAATACATGGACGTATTTAACAATAATCCCATGGATTATAATAATTATTCAATTAAATAATAATGACACCATAAATAACCTTCTGCCCCAATTTTGAGGGGGGCATCTTACCCCAACCCAGATAGCAAAATTATTTTGGCCCGAATCTGGCTGCATTCATCTTGCAAGTTTGGACCACATACCGCATGGAATTACGGTCCAACACTGGCGTATTTGTTATAAATTTCACAATGTAGCTGGAGATTTATTGAGGGCATTGAAAAATGTAACATGATCAGCTTCTCGCCTCTTGTAAACACAGACTGAAGCATCCAGAAATAGAGTCTTCTTGTGTTTATCTGCAATCATGCCACAAAACAGCATGTTTTTTCATCTTCATTGGACAAACCAGACTTGGTGCAAATCTCAGCCAATTTTGGTTGACCAGACCCAAGCCAATTTTCAGCCAGATGAATGTCTGTCTTTGCTTTTGGTTGACCGGACTCACACCAGACTTCAGCCAGATGCTATTTCACACAAAGGCATTACAATTTCACAGCCAAATCCAAACAAAAAGTGCCAAATGTAAGCCAGATTTGGCTCAAGTTCTGTTGCTATCTGGAAAGTGATTAACTTTACCTTGTCACTTCATAATAAAAACAATATTTTTTATTCCAAACATCACAGCCGTTTAATAAAGGTATTTAGATGAGATTTGGTGCCATCTATGGTCAAGTGAAAATGTTGGAGGAGGGGGTCATCTTACCCCAGGGGGCTTCTTTCCATATGTGTGCGATCAGGGAGCATTTTGGTAGTTTCCACAATTAAATACACATCTCCATATTCACCGGTCACTGTGATTTTTTTTTCTCCTTTTTTTGCCATAACAGAGCAATATTGAGCATGAGTTCATGCTCTCAATTGCAGCTTGTTCTGGCCAAGAATTGCCCTCTCACACTTTTGGAAGTGTTAGGACCATTCATTTGGCAATGTAGTTCATGTGTTGATTTGTGTAGAGTTCCCAAGACGATAGACAGAAAAGTGATTATGTATTTGTAATAGTATAGCTGGGCAGTTTATTTTAAAGTTAAGTGGGCTCCAGCAGTGCAGCGGGGAAACTCTGGCAGTCTAGAGAGAGGTGGAGGGCAAACCCAGGCCTGAGGGATCTCCGATACACTGGTAACCTTCCAACAGCTCCAGCATCTCAGCTCAGCCACATTTACAGTGTCTTTGGTACATAATGCAGTGCTGTGCTGCTGAGTGTGTCTATAGTCATGTATATGCTTGAGTGCACCTACTGAACACAGACTGTATTATACTTAGAATGGGATCCAGCTAACAACGCATTATGGGTTTTCCTTGCTTTACAATTTCTCTTTGTTTCTGAAAGATGTTTATAATATGAAGTGTCCCAAAAAGAGTCATTAACTTTATCATTAACCATTAACTTTTTAATGGGAAAAAGTGGCGCTTTACTAATTCTCAAGAACAAAACCCTGCTAAAAATGCTTATGATGTGTCTAGTGATGTAAAAATGACCTGTACTCTAGTACCAAGTCGATGCTAAAACAAAAAAATGTAACCATACCAGTGTTTTTGCAGTACTGCACCGAGCACCAACTCAGTTTGGTTACTGCGTGCTTTTTGACTAACAGGCGGCTGCTTTCAAATGCTCGCAGACTTATTTGGTGGCATCATTGTGATGTGTCCATTGGGGACATGCATACACTTGTATACACACTATAAACAAACACACAACGAATCCATGCCGGAGAAAGGACCTCTTATAAAACAAACACTGATGGGACTTGTGTCAAAAGTTAAGTTCTACATGTCTTTTGTAAGTCAGCAATTTACCAGATAAGCATGTAAATTCTTTCAAGCCTGCTGAGCAGCTTGTTCTCCTGTGGAAGGTCTATTGACGCTCTGCTCAAATTTAACATAAGTTAAATTTTGTACCCATTGCCACAGAGCTTCTGAAGTGTCAGCTAATGATTATCAGACAATTAGGATTAATTATATTTCCATCAGCAGTTCCAGAGTTAAAGCAGGACAAGAAGCCTTTTGCATATGGAATTCAACGCTGCACTTGCTGCTCTGAAACAAATCATGTGCATTCCATATTCAAAGTGAAAAGACCTGATGATTATAAATATTGTGGAGGATAAGGGTTGAAGAGATTTAATATGCATTGCAATGAATAGAAGTTCAATGAATCAGTCAATATCCCACAAAGACTTTGGTAGACTTTGGTATGTATTTAATTTGTTACATCATGTCAATGCATCTATGTGAACTTCTGCAGTTATTCCAGGATGTACTTCAAAGACATTAGTCATTCATTTTACAGTTCATAAAAAATCTTTGTTTAAACACTGGCCCTTAACACTTAGTTTACTCATTTTAAACCATGACTTGCACTGCACATAAACAACTAATATTGGCATTATATTATAGGGGAGCCGGCCTTATCTCTATGTTTTCTCTCCACAGATTATTAGATCCAGCTGATACGCATCGGGGAAGGTGTTCTATTCTATCCCTATTCTTTCAGGGGTAAAAGACCCCACGGAGACCACATCCTGCCCAAAGGGAAGGTCAACATGTGGCAATACGACATGTGGGCTCACCAGCAGCACATGGAAGGTGTGCAGTGGTAGGTCCTTCCTCGAAGGGGAGGAGCTCTATAAGCACGGGCTCTGCCCAAGGGGGACGCAGGTCTGCCGACAGGAGACTGTACCACAGAAAATACATCACAGGAGGTTACCGGAGTAATCGGCACCTGTGGAGCACCTATCCCAGTACAGGGCATATTAGAACCCAAAGTGGTAAATTCTCGCAAAGGTATTATCTGCTCTGCAGATATCTGCTAGAGAGGTGCCATGGGCCAGTGCCCATGAGGCTGCCACACTCCTAGTAGAGTGTGCTTGTATTCCCAAATGAAAGGTCACGGCCTGGGCCTGGTATGCCAGAGCAATGGCATCCATGATCCAGTGGGCAAGCCTCTGTTTGGAGACAGCATTCCCTTTCCGCTGTCCGCCAAAGCAGACAAAGAGCTGCTCGGATCATCTAAAGCTCTGGGTGTGATCCAATTAGGTGCGTAAAGCATGCACCAGATACAGAAACGACAGGATTGCGTCTGCCTCCTCCCAGGGTAGCGTTTGTAGTTTCACCACCTGATCCCTGAAGAGGGTTGTGGGAACCTTAGACTGGCCGGGGTCTCAGGATCACGAACTCCTGGCAAGTGTCGCTAACAGAAAATACTTGCAGGTCCCCAACCCTCTTGATGGAGGTGAACGCAATCAGGAGGTCTGTCTTCAAGGAGAGGGCTTTCAGCTCGGCTGACTCTAGTGGCTCAAAAGGAGCTCCCCGAAGGCCCAGGAGGACCACGGAGAGATCCCATGAGGGGAAGAGGCGTGGGCTGGAAGGAGAAAAAAGAATAATATAAAAATAAACCTGAAACTTGTGGGAAAACAAATACAATGGAATTTATTTAAAAAAACTGATTTCATAGGGTCCTACTTAAAAAAAATTACTTAAAGAAATGTATACATAATAAAGAAACACTCGAAGGAAACATGCAATTATTTTAATTTATTGTTTACATTGAAATTTAACATTTTGACAAAAAAGTGTGTTCAATTGTACATTACCTATATTTTTCTGTGGTATCGACATTTGTATTGAGAATCTTTTATATTTTTTATTATTATCTTTTATTTTAATATTTTACTGGTATTGGAATCGACTACTGAAATTTTTGTATCGTTACAACACTAGTTATGTTTTTGGTGCTGGTCTCGGAGTCCATTTCCCAAATCCATCATAACTTAAGTAGTACTTGAAAATGGTCATAGTTTAACGAGTGCTCTGGAGAAGTCGTAGATCGCTAAGTGCATCTTAAGCAAAGAGACTCAGTGGAGACACTAATTTTACAGCCATTCATCCCTGGAAAGCATGTGCTTCCTGGCCAACAGAAAAAGTAGAAAAAACAAATGAGTCATGGCTGCTGCCAGGCCATCTTGCCCCTGATGATCAATAAAAACTTGGCAGTTAATAGCAACATACCCTTTTCTGCATATGTATGCATGGCCTTCATTGGAAGGGGTGTTGTGGCAGTGGGGGCATGGTCAAGTGTCCGTCCGTCCGGAGAGAGAGAAAGCGGTAAAGGTGATTGCACCTGAGCTAGATTATGTTTAACACCTGTCTCTAATTCTAGTGAGCATTGGGAGAGCAGCATATAAACAGTCACGATACCAGCAGAGAGATAGTGAGAGAGAGAGAGCCTGGCACAAGGAATGCCACGGTGCTCCTAAAGCTTTTGCATTTAATCTGTTGTGTTTGTGATGCCAATGTGTTTAAGTGACTACATGCCTGTGAAGCTGATGAGTTTGTGAAGTTGTAAAGCATTGAAGTGGGTGATTAAAAGTCTTACCTGAGCCTGGAAAACCCACTTCCCTGTGTTCTCCTTCTCTTCTGCTGAGAAATCTTTTTACAGGTGTGAATAGGAAAAAGTGTTCCATCAGTGACCCCAATGACTTGGGTAATATTGTGTTTAAAAAACAAATCCTGCACTGCAGCTTTGTCTTCTCTGGAGGTGGGGAATTTTATGTGCTCTGAGATGTGCTGAAGCAATATGGTGGTGACCGCCTGCACAGACCATGACACTAAGGCCTTGGAGAGCCCATGTCCACCTACAAGAACTTCTATTTACAAATTCCTCTTGGTTGCTCTCATCAAGTCTGCTTCAATCAAATTGAGAAGCATCAAAATCTCTGTCCTTCACAGTCTATACTTCTCAAGGACCACTGAATCATTGAGAGTTTCCATTGGATTGATGGAATGCCTCAAGAAGCCATTGACTTGCACCAACCTACTCATGGGACGCTGCCATCACTGTAGCTCTCGCTCCCTTTCCCTCAAAAGGAATTACACGGTGTATTGCACCCATGTCTAGTTTAAAGAAGCAGTTAATGCCTCCCCTTTATATACTGTGAGAATATAATGGATGGGCCTATATGTAATTCAAACTGATTATGTCATCTGACACATCTGACACATATACAGAAATGAGTATAATTGATAAACCATTAATAGGAGAAGAGTTGATGAACCATTCCAAAATAAATTATTCCATGTTGAAGACATGTGTTCATTACTTATGATTTGTTCTAAATATAGGACTCAATTGATAATATATATTAACCTATGGAAAGTGAAGTACCAAGAAGAGTTAAAGAAACACCAAGGCACAAGAGATTTGATTAAATCTTTGTTGGTTTGTCCTCCCTGCTGCTCACATGGATCTATAAGGAAGATAAAACATGTAAGGTTTGGACAGGCAACTTCATTTGAAAAAATACTGTAGTGAACACACTGAATATATGAAACAATGCACATCAAATTCAGCCTTCACGACACCAAATAAAAACAATTTTTTGTATGCTTAGGCTACAAGGTAACCTTGATATTACACTACCTTGTTGGTTAGGCAGAAAAATAGGCACAGAAATGGAGGGCCTAGCAAACTTTAATTCCAAAAACGGGTTTAACTCCAAAGCAAGTTTCTTATCCTCGATTTGAAGGCGAGCCCTCTTGATCCTGAGCACCACAGCCTGGAATTTTGCATCTCTCTCAGATGCCTCCTTTAGTGTATTCTAGATATCTTTTACAAGGCCCACTTTCTCCCTCTCCAACTCCACCAGATCCTGGCTACAGGCACATATGGCCTCAACATTTGTAGATGTTTGTGGAACCAATGAGGAAGTGTGCAGCATAGGTGGGGTACCAGGGGGACAGGAAACTCAGGCTGGCTGAGACATGTGGAACCTGATCTTCCCTCCTCAGAAGTTAATGCTACTGTGGGTAAAAGTGGCACCCATTATACTCAGGGCCCTCTCCTCCTCTGGGGTAAGAGAACTGGCGGAGCCAGTGCCAACCCCAGTTTCACTTGAGGAAGATTTTTATGCAGCCCCCTTCTTTTTGGAAAGACTGAAAAATCTTGCCATTTTTTCCTTACATCTTGACAGCTTCTTTTTACACCTTTGGCTGCTGTAATTTTTTAAGCAATAGCATTCCAAACCTGGCACTTTTCTTTGTTGGTGTGGGCACCTTTAAATATACAGAACAAAACCATCTTGTGGTTCTTAATTTCTTCCAGCATAATCTGAACTTCCTCAGACCTAAAAGCAACCTTCCTCTTTTTCTCACTCTCCATCTGTCTTTCATCAAATGGTGTAGGTATTACATAACATTTTATAGACTCATCACGCTGATTGTAAAGTCTTGACACCTGCTATATGCATACATCGTATGTGAACTATTTTTAACCACATACAATATAAATTGTAAACAATATTATAATAAATGTATGCATCCTCATTGGAAGGGGTGTTTTGGCAGTGGGGGCATGGTCAAGCGTCCATCACAAACAGTTTTCTGCACCGACAGAAAATAAAAATGTTAATGTACTGTGATTAATCAAATATTTTGGAAAAAGTTTATAAAAAAAGTCTTGAAGTTGTGACAGAACAATCACATTTCAGCACCTGATGAAAATGGACAGTGACTTGTTAAGTAGTACTTATGAGAAGTGTACAAGCATTTGTTACAGCATGTTTGGTAAATACATGTTTAAAATTATGAACGTTCGTTACATCGCTTACAGGAAATGCTCTTAACAACTAAAATCGTTATTGGCAAACAAGGCCCTGGTCAATCAACTTCACCAGCACCAAACCAGCTTTAACCAGCATAACCAATCTAGACCAGCACTGGAACTGCATGCTGGTAAAGCTGGTCTTTTTAGTAAGGGAGAATTAGATTAATTGAGTCATTCACACAAATCCTGAAAATCAGAACATGGCCAAAAAGAATTAGGGTTAAGGTGAGGAGCATTAGGATCAGGGTTAAGATTAGTGCACTTCATGTAATGTATTTATTCAAGATTCTGTAATCCTGTCTGCCTCATCACATATCATTCAAAATACAACAAATACAACATTTATTTGTCATAAACTCACTTTTGTATTTACTACATGCATCATAACACATTTCAGCAAAGTGGATAATTTATGAGATATGTTCAATGTTCAATGCCATCACATTAAACGCAAGTGATGCATTACCTAATATAACAATATAATGTTTTCATTCTGTTCTGTGAGATTTTTTCTGCCCAATTAACTTGTTTCAATGGATTATATAACTTAACTAATTTACCGGTAAATGTTAAAATGAATACAAATTATATCCATAAATTTTTTTTATTTTCCATGGGACAAGAAAGGAGTTTACATAATATGATACGGCTAAAAAACATAAACATTTTTATTCGTTCAATATAATCCAAGTCTTCAGAAAGCTCTATGTGTGGAACAGACCAAATTTCAAACTTATATTCAATGATCTCCATCTCTATCCACTATTGTATGCCATCAGAGAGCACATCGAATGCAGTACATCATCATTTGGACTACTTTTATACTGAAATTTGCAATTTTTCCTTATAAATTATTGTGATTAAATTTATCAGCCTGTTATATTTTTGTATGGTTAAGAAATGGTTATGGTTAGATTTAGGGGTGGAATTATCAACTCTCAAATAGATATTAATTAATTAATTTAACCAAAAATTCATAAAAGTGGATAGGGTTAAGGGATCTACAACATCTATAAAATAGTAAAAATGGACAAATATATTTATAGTGGATTTTAAAATATTTTATGGTTCTAAAGCTGTAAATATGTAAAAATATTTACGTTGTATAGCCATATTGTACGTTATTGAGTGTATCCATACGTATAGAAATGTGTTCTTAAATGTTGTGAGATCTGGCTAAAATACTGACTTCTAATCTTAAAATGTAACTACAAAATTGTGGGAGAATTAGACCATACAAATGTTTAAATTTGTCCAGGGTGAAACCAGCAAGTGACTGAAATGTGTTTTAAAATACATGGGTGGTTCTAGGGTCAGTGTACATTCGGGCTAAGCCCAGTCCTCAATGGATAATTGAAGGGAAATTCTTTGATGAAATAACAGAATATAATACACTTTCTAATAAATGTTTAAATGTTGCATTTGTGGCGTGTCATTTATAAACTAAATCTTTAAATTTTACTGAAACAAAATTAAAGGTCCCACTAACTTTTGTCCTAGCTTCAGATATGTCCAAAGATCAAAAGTTGCTTCCTTTTAACACTATGTGTTTTAAAACGGGATTTAAAGAATGCACTATTTTTGTCCTTTTCAGCTTTCCATACTTAGACTACACATTGTTTACATGACAGTTTTGAAGCCTATTATTGATCCATCAAAAGTTTTCTATTAGTTTAGAATATAGCAGGCTGTAAATAGGCCAATATAGGTGCTTAGGAGTAAAAATAATAGGTTTGTAAGGTTCATGGCATTGTGTCTTAAAGGAGTTTAGCAAAAAACGCAAATGTCCCGGCACGTAACTTAAAATTTGCAAATCCCTAAAGCACATTAATATATTAAAATAATTTTCAAATGTATGATATTTGAGGGCACAAAAAGTTCACTGGAGATAGAAGCAATGAGAAGCTGCAAGTACACAATAAGTAAAAATGTTGGATGTTACCCAAAAGGTTGTAGGTTTTCAAAAAGAGATCATTGAACAATCAACATTGTGCCCATAAGTAAGGCTGATGTACAGTCCCTGTAACTTAACATGGTGATGTTGTGTGACAGTCACCAGAACAAATTCCACCAGCCATGACGCTGGAGCAATATAATGATTGCAGATCTGACTCAATGAGAAATGGTAGACGGAAATGGTAGAGTCTTGTCCTAACAAGTATCTCAATCATATGTTCCATGAGTGTAAGTGATGTCATTGGGAAATGTTACATTTGTGCCCCGACTTTAAATGAAAACGATACCACAACATCAACACAATGGAGCATATTCTGCATAGAGAGAAAGATATCATTAAAATTCCTCTTGAGCAGATCTTAGCTGGTTAATCCACTATGGGCATGGTTAAATGTAGTCCAAACAGCTTAGTAGAGAATCTCTCTCTTGGCAAGGGCTCCATTTGAGATTCTGGCTAAAGCTGTACGACTTATATGATATAGTGTAATCAATTTAGGTTACAGAGTGTGTTAATTATGCCTCTAGGGAGCACTTATTTTATGAGTTTATAATTCAAATTAAGGGAAGAAGTAAACGTGGCTTTTTTTGTGTGTGTTGTTGCTGCAAACAAGACTAGTATGGCTGTATCCTGTATGGATTCAAAAACAATTACTCAATTGTTTGAACTTCAATTTTGGCTATTTACTATGGAAGCCAAATTGCAACGATCTGCTTTTTAAAACCTTGTGAGGATTTCAGATGACCTGTACTGTTTAGTTGCCTTTTTAATTATTGGACGACCGCACCATTGAACCACTTGAGATCTCTTCAGTTTGAAACACATTGTGTACTAGATCTTTGCAGTGGTTATAATATACCCTCCTCTTACAGCAGAGGACATGCCTCATGTTGTGGTCGTGGTCTCATCTATAACATAAAGCTGACTATATCCTGTGTGCAGATGGTGGTATCAGTAATATAATGTGTTGCCATCTGCTTTAGCAGTAATACAGGGGTACAGGAGAGTCATAGTGAGAAGCCAGATCACAGCCATTGGGCTTTATGGATGTGATTCCATTTATAAGATATCAGTGAATATGGAATCCACTCTATTGTTAACGTCTCATTTACATTTTCCATATGTTCAATGCATATTTATCTTCTGCGTATTATTGCATCGATCTCAAAGCACCACTTATCAACAACCATAACAACAAACTATTGCATGAGGGATTCACATCGATCTCAAATTCTTGCCGCTCTGGAACAACCAACAACAAAAAATTGCGTAAAGTCACGGCATCCGCTCATGTTATTGCTTCCTACATTACATACCACATATTTACTATAGCTTCTTCCATTAATACACAGAGATTTACACATGTTAAATGTAAGAAATTAGTCAGGCTGATGGAGAAGATTAATCATTTGAAGATTAATCATCCAAATGCTAGTGGAGGTCAATGAGATAGAGAAGTCAGTGGATACTATTTCAGATGTGGGTAGAACAGTGAGCAACACACACACTTTGGTTCCGCTGTAGAGACCCCAGAGCAGGGTGTTTGGGTGATGTCTCGGTGGCATACAAGCTTAGCAAAGCGACACCTCTCTCCCGTTCCTGTTAGGGTTTACAATCAATTCTCCCCACTCAGAGATGCACCCACTGAGAATCATGTTGAAAGAGCCTTAGTAATTTGTGATTCTATTGTAGGGAACATAGAAATAGAGACTCCAGACACTATTTTTAAATGCATTTCGTGGGCTTGGACGTCTAACATCAGATCAAATTTACAAGTGCTGGCTAATGCTAAATGTAGATTTTCTAAAATTGTTATTCATTTCGGCACTAATGATGTCCAGCATCATCAGTCGGAGATCACTAGAGTTAATGTTAAAGAAGTGTGTGAACTTGCAAAAATGATGTCAGACACTGTAATATGATCTGGGCCCTTCCCTATATGTCATGGTGAGGAGGTTTATAGTAGATTAGTGTCACTGAATGGCTGGATGTCTGAGTGGTGTCCGGTGAATAGCATAGGATATGTAGACAATTGGGAGAATTTTTGGGGTAGACCTGATCTGCTAAAAGAGACGGACTCCATCCCTCCAGGGAAGATGCCAATCTCCTCTCTAGTAATTTGGCTCATAGACATAATAGTGATAACTAAATTATTTAGAAATACATTGATTAAGGTTAAACTCAAAAATAACTAAATAAAATGAAATGATATAAAGGTAGGGCAACAAAATGAAAATTGTAAATTAAATTAATACTGATCATAGTTTGAATGTGCTCTGTTTGACTGAAATCTGCCTTAAACCGGATTCATATATTAGTTTAAATGAATCTGCTACCCCATGTTTTCTTTTTTATAAATTTGAGCCTCGTCTGAAGGGTCAAGGAGCAGGTGTTGCTACAATTTACAGTGAATTTTTGGTGTTACTCAGTGGACAGGATATAAGTTGAACTCTTTTGAACTAATAATGCTTACTGTGGCACCATCAGATACAAATAAAAAATCTCTGTAATCTTTTGCCCTTGCTACTGTATATTGATCACTCAGGCCTTATTCTGATTTCCTTGGTGAATTTGCACATTTCTATCAAATCTAGTAGTTACTGTGGTTAGAGCTTAAATTGTTGGTGACTTCAATACTCACATAGATAATGAAAATGAAACATTGGGATTAGAATTTATCGATATTCCCAACTCTCTTGGAGTCAGACAAAATATGACAGGACCAACTCATCGCCATAATCATATGCTAGATTTAATTCTGTCATATTGAGTTGATGTTGATACTATAGAAATTCTGTCGCAGAGCGATGACATCTCCGATCATTACCTGGTCTCTTGTAAACTGCGATCAGCTAATGTTACTCAATCTACACCATGCTATTTTTCAGATAGAACCTTTTTTTTGACAACTAAAGATAGCTTCACTAATAATCTTCCAGATCTATCTCATATACTCAGTAAGCCAAAATGTCTAGAAGAACTTGATGTAATAACAGAAAATATAAATACAGTCTTCACTAGCATTCTTGTTAGTGTCACCCTCCTTCAGTTAAAGAAAATGAAAGAAAAAGCCCAGCACCAGTGTACAATGATCAATGTTCTTAGAACAGCATTCTTCCACCTCAGAAATATTGCTAAATTACGACATGTGCTCTCTGTTGCTGATGCCGAAAAACGAATTAATGCGTTCATGATCTCAAGACTAGATTATTGAAAATCATTAATGGGAGTATGTCCAGCAAGTTCAATAAATAAACTTCAATTGGTTCAAAATACAGCAGGCAGAGCCCCATTTTATCATTGTTAAATTAGCTACCTGTTCAGTTTTGGATTAATTAAATTGTTTTGCTAACTACGTACAAAGCTTTGAATGGTCTAGCTCCGCAGTATTTAAGTGACCTTCTACCACACTATAATCCATCACATTCATTATGGTAGCAACATTCTGACCTGTTAATAGTTCCTATAATATCAAAATCTGCACAAGGAGGTAGATCCTTTTCCTATTTGGCTACTAAACTATGGAATAGTCTCCCTAACACTGTTCGGGATGCAGACACACTCACTCAGTTTAAGTCTAGACTAAAGAATGAACTATTTAGCCAGGCATACACCTAATTTATCCATCAACTCACAATTATGCTGCTTTAGTTAGGTCTGCCAGAACCAGGCTGGTGATCAGCTGTGTCTGTCGGTCTGTCTGTCCCTCGATCTCACCTTAATGCTCAAGGTCATATCCTGTCTTTGTTGGGTTTAAATGCTTGTTGTATTCTTAAGCTGTATGTATGTGATTTTATTTTTTGTAACTACATGTACAGCAATTTGGTACCCAGTGCGGTTTTTGAAAGTGCTCTATTAATAAAATTTAGTTGAGTTGAGAAACATTTATCATGATCAATAACTCTACAATTTTTTTTTATGTTATTCTATTTGTATCCCTATCCCAAGGTCACCAGAACCGGCCAGATCCAGCTCCGTTCCTGCTTGGTGTCGGACTCTACTACTATGTGTCTCTGAGTGGTGATGACTAAATGCAGCCGGTGCCAGCTAGACATCACTTCAGTCTATTACGATGGATTCTGAGGGTGAACTGATGCCAACTCCAACCATAAGACATTAGATACTTCATATGTCACTGCCTGAACCTTGGACTTAGGATATACCTCACGAAATGACTTGCCGGTTGAACCATGATTCACCTCACTCATCTCTGCTTGCATCACATTGGTCTAATGATAGACTACACTCCTGAAATGGAATACTTATACTATCAATTAAATGCCAGCAAAAGCCTTCATCAGCCAACTAACAAGGGACAATTGCATCTATGTGAACTTCTGCTGTTAATCTTAATCTAGAATGGATTTAAAATAAATTGGTCATTCACCTTACAGTTCCTTCAAAATCTTTGTTTAAACACTGGCCCTTAACACTCACTTGGTCTACTAATTTTAAATCATGACTTGCACTGTTCATAAATAAGTAATATTGGCATTATTTTCATGCTGTTTAGCCAGAGGGGAACTGGCCCCCACAGTTAGCCTTGTTTCTCCCAATGTTATTTTTCTCAATTAACCAACATCTTATGGAGTTTTGTGTTGCTTACCACAGTTGCCTTCAGCTTGCTCACTGGGGTTCTAAATACAATTGTTATTTAATTACTTATTTTTAATATGCAATTTACAATTACAGAATGATGACCCAAAGACTTTATAGATATTACAGTTTAATTTACATTTACATTTACATTTACATTTATTCATTTGGCAGACGCTTTTATCCAAAGCGACTTACAAAAGAGGAAGAACATCAGCGAATCATCTTAGGGAGACAGTGGTACAAAAAAAGTGCCATATTACAAAGTTTCACTATCATCATAATAGTATACAAAACAGATTTTAGTGCAACAAGAAATGTAAATATATATATATTTTTTTATTTTTTTATTTATTTTTTTTTTTTTATTGACCGGTTAAGTGCTTTTGGAAAAGATGTGTTTTTAGCCGTTTTTGAAGATAGAGAGTGAGTTAGCTTCCGGATTGAGTTGGGAAGGTCATTCCACCACCGTGGTATGATGAAACTGAAAGTCCGGGAAAGTGTTTTGGTGCCTCTTTGTTTTGGTACGACAAGGCGACGTTCCTTAGCCGACCGCAGGCTTCTGGTGGGAACGTAGCTCTGCATAAATGTTTTTAGGTATGCTGGAGCAGACCCAGTGACTGTTTTATATGCCAGCATCAGGGCCTTGAATTTAAAACGGGCATGAACCGGCAGCCAGTGGAGAGAGACAAAGAGTGGTGTAACATGTGCTCTCTTAGGTTCATTAAAGACCAGACGTGCTGCTGCATTCTGGATCATTTGGAGAGGTCTCATTTGGAGAGGTCTTAATTTACTGTTAATACCAGATTTTCTGTAAAGCTGCTTTGAAACAATGTGACTTCTAAGGAAAAGAGCAGCATACTGTACCTGGTCACCAGCATACAGTATGTTGTGTTTTGGACAACTTTCTAGCTTATCCAGTAAGAGTTCCATGGCTAGCCAGCTTAATTAGAATGACGATGTTGGTCAACCCACTTCACCAGCTAAAATTTGCTTGGTTAAGCTGGGCTATCAGGTAGTCCAGCAATCCATAATGAACCAGCATGGAAATTTGTTTAGGTCTAATCTGATGGTGCCCGTCCTATAACTTGGCACACTATTATGTCATAATCACGTCAAACAATGGTGTCATGGGTCATTGACAAATCTGGGTGATACAAATTATAAATATTTTTAAATTCTGGCTTTAAACGTGTCAAGATTGCAGAACTGTTGAAAAATGTCATTAACTTAAAACATTTTTTTAATTTATTGGAAAAAAAAAGATTTAGCATTTTCTACAAAAAATGCAATTATATAATGACCTACAAAATGTAGGTCATTGTAGGTCACCTACAATGACCTGCAAGCCCCTTAGAGGACAAGGTTGTAAATAGTCTTAAATAGTTTTGCATGCCCTCGCATTCGTTTCTGTTATAATTAGTTTCCATTTCTCTGGCAATAATTATGATTTTATTATCAAATAAAAAAAATTATTACCATAGTTTTCATTTTACTGTATTATTACAATGGTTTCACTATGAATATCATGGGTAAAAAATGGTAACTAGCAAAACCATGACACATTTATTGTGAGGGCATGTAAAAGTTATTGGGAGGTAATGCAAAACGTCTCAGGTTACACATGTAACCTTGGTTCCCTTAGATGAAGGGAATGAGACATTGTCATAAGCACTATGTGGAAATCATTCTAGACCAGAGTTTCTCAATCCTTTACTATAGTACCATTAACACTACACATTTTGGATGTCTCCCTTATCCAACACACCTGATTCTACTGATTATCTCAATAGTAGAATGCTCCTTAATCTGAATTGAGTGTCAAATAAGGGAGCCATCCAAAATTTGTAGTGATAGTGGTACTCAAAGACAGGATTGAGAAACACTGTTCTAGATGACCTTGTGAAACCCTTATACAATCACACCAATCCTCTTATTGGCAATGCCCCGCCCCTTCAGACGTGCAGTTGGCGTATATAAGAGGGCACTCAGTCACTATTTCTTCAGAATCTGAGTCACTCATGTTATGAAACTCTAGTAGTAGTAGTACGGCCAGCTTTGGCAATGTCTCGTTCCCTTCATCTCAGAGAACTGAGGTTACATGTGTCACCGGAGTCATTCCCTATCGATTCAGTTCACTCGACATTGCCGTAAGCACTATGGGGAACGGTATTCCATCACGCCACACTACGTGACATTACACTCACAGAGTTATAACACTAAACAGAGATATTCATAAAGAGTCACAGGCTGATCACTTAAAAGTCATTTTAAAGTGTATATGAATAGTCCCACATGGCAGATGCCAGATGGAAATGAATGTAGTCTGTGATCTATATGAACCATATAGATATACACAGTATGGTTTATTAATCCTCTCACAACATATTTGGAAAAGTAGGTTTTATCTCTTATGGTAGTACTTATAACTTTTAAAGGGGCAGTTCAACAGCATATAATTAGGTGGCTATGTTTATTATAGTTGGTGGCCTGCCCATAATAAGTGCTTGGGCTTACCCGCTTGACTGTAAGAAGCACTCTATATAGAGAGGACTTGTGAGGAGATTGACACCACATCCAGGTTATAAAATCTTGCTAATGTGTTATGTGAGGACTATCTTGCTGCCAAACATATATCCTGTAAGGACACACCATTTGTACACACCCATGAAGAGCCCATGCCTCGGGTTGAATGAGCTTTGACACCAATAGGGCAATTTGCAACCTGTGATTCATAAGCAAGGGCGATCACATCAACGGTTCAGTGGGAGATTCCTTTTGTGCATCCTCCATAAAAACTGACAGGTGTGCTCAACATATGCATGCAATGTCCTCACCGGGCATAACATATGCATAGATTGCCCTTAATCTGAATTAAAAAATGGGGGAAAGAAGGCTTGCAAACGAACCACCTGAGCTCTGAAGGGCATTGAAAAAAACCTTAGGCACGTAGCCTTTTCTAGGTTTAATAGTGGCTTTTGACAGATCTGGACCAAGCCAATAGGATTGCAGTCTTTACCGAAAGTACCTGCAGATTCCAATGGCTCAAAAGGGGAGTTTGTAAGTGCCTTCAGCACCAAAATTCTGTCCCAAGTCGGCACCATAGCAGGATGAGGGGTGTTCAAATGCCTCGCTCCCCTAAGGAACTTTATGACTAGATTATGTTTACCTATCGACAAGACAGCCTCAAGGGCATAGCATGCTGACATAAACCTTGAGTGTTGATGGGGTAAGACCAGTGTCCAGCGGCTCTTGAAGGAATGTCAAAATCTCATGTATAAGGCAATTCACTGGATCTTTACCAAGTAAAGAGCACCAACTTGCAAAAGTGCAGGTGTCTCGTGGATGGTGCTCTAGCCTGTAAAATGGTGTTCATCACTGATTGAGCCAATTATGGCTTGTCAGCTGTGCTCTGTTCAGAGGCCAAACGTCTAGGCTCCACAGCTCTGGCTGGGGATGCCAAATCGTGCATTGTGCTTGAGAGACCATGTCTCTCCTCAGCTGTATTTCCCATGGAGGGCCGTCCATTATTTCTATCATCTCCGGAAACCAGGACTGTTTGGCCATTTCGGTGCAATTAACAGAACTATTTCCATGTCCCCCCAGACTTTGCTGATGACAGAATGGTGACAGAACTCATACTTACATTTCGCCGTCCATTTGTGAGCCAGTGCGTCCACGCTTAGCGGAGCTTGGGACATGGAGTATCAATGGGGACAGTGGGCACTCTGCAGGGAGAATAGGCTTATAGGTCAACTTCCACTTTGCAGAATATTTCCCAAATCCTCATCACTATCTGAGGATGAAGTCTCAATCCCCTGGTAATGCTCCCTGTCATGACAACAGATCCGCTACAAAATTCAGATGGCCCGGGACATATGTTGTACGCAAAGAGAGGAGATGACACTCACTCCATTGGAGGAGACTTGTGTCATGCTTATTAATTTTGGCCATCAGAGTCTGCCCTGGCATTTTATGTATGCCACTATTGTTGTGTTTTCCGAATGAATCAGAATGTGGTGATGTCAGAATGAAAAGCTTTCAAAGCTAGAAAGACAGCCAACAACTCTAGGCGGTTTATGTGCCACGCCCATTTCACACCTGTCCAGGTGCCGAAAGTCGAGCATCCATCATGCCCCAACCTGTGTTGGATGCATCTGTTGTCAACACTTTTCTTCTGAAAATTTGACCTAGCGTAACACATTTTTGGTAGAAGGCAGGCACTGTCCATGGTGCTAGAGCAGCCAGACAGCGGCGAGTCACCACGATGTGCATGCACCTGAGGCTCCAGGCACGATGTGGAAAACGTCACTTGAATCCTGAGGACATATGTGCGATAAGATCTGTATCTGAGTCAACATTTTGAATGGATGCTTTGCGGGCGTGCAATTCAAGCATCTCAGATCTACAGTAGAATGGGCTGAAAAAATTTTCATCTTTTATCATGCAAGTGTCTCTTTTAGTTAATATTGTATATATAAAACGAATACAGTAACTCCAGCCGGAGCGCTGTGGGAAGTAGGTAGGAGTCTTCGCTGAAGAGCCGCATTGATCAATGAAGAACCTGTTCTCCAAGAGCATATTCAATGGTGATGCAGAGAACCCTTCACCGGAACACACAGGGGAGCGGAAAGCCTCTCGGTGCAGGCGCTGAGCACAGTCGACAAGTCATCCTGTCCACATCTCGCTAAAAATTTCTATCTGCTGTAAGTGTATATCGACGGTGAAACAGAAAGGGTTCCAAGATGAAGATCGCAGTCATATAAAAATAATTGCCTTGCACATTGAATACATGTGAGTGTACGCAGCTTAATCGTTAGTTTCAAAATAAATTTCAAACCTTTTTTGAGGTACAAATAATTTTTAAATATTATAATTGTTTTATTCATGAATATCAGGTTTTGACCTGAACAAAAATCTGCCTTTTCTTAAAAAATGTATCAAATATTTTATAATAAAATAAAATAACTATATACAGTCTTGAGGGTCTAAATGTGTTTTATGTGTTTGTTTGTTTTTTATCACATGACAACAAAATGGATACATGTTGGTTACACCACCTGACTTGGTGGACAAAGCTTTTTCAAATATTTATCACATTTTGCAACAAAACTGATTCACTGCTTTTTTAAAAAAAAAATTAATAATAATAAAAGATTATTCTGCACTACTCATACCAACATTAATTTTTTCAGTTTTCAGTGAGATTTATTTTTAATTTTTTACTGTCTCCAAATGGTTACACCACATAACATAAAATAATATTGTATTTAAAAAAAATTAATGTCACGTCATTTACCCTCATGTGTTTCTTGACTGATCTTTAAGTGCAAGCATTTGCTAAAGATCTGTGTCAGATTCCTTATATCCGAGGGAGCAAAAACCTTCTGGGACAGACAGTTGTTGGAGGTGATAGCAGCCAATCATTTTGATGACAAGCTTTGACAGGCATTTCAGAATGACCAGAGCAACAATACACGGATGAAAACCTGGCTACTGTCTACTTCCATATGGCAAACAGCAGCCTGGACAATCAACTAAACATCTACTTTTGTGTTCCATGGAAGAAGGGTGAGTAAATAATGACAGTTTTTTTTTTCTCGTGAGCAATTTGTTTAAGATAACCCTTTATTTTCTCCTTGCTTTCATCAGACAGCTTGATGTGGCATGAAGATACATGAAGTCTGCTGCGCTATGAAAATAATGTATTTTTCCTGTGATAGATTTGGCTCTTAGAATGGTTTACAGTCTTCATTCTTCTGCAGGCTAAAAATAGCAGAAAACCCCATCAGAGGTAAATCCCTGTGGATTAGTGACCGCTGCTTCACAACTGCAGTCACAGGATCACCTCATGCTGAGAGAGGCTTGTGTGCTTAACTGGTTTTCTGGTTAAATGTACTGTAGTGTGTTTGTCTGTGGAACTGCACACTTCTGCTCACAATCATGTATTGGAAAGGACAGCCTGGTCTTCAATTTTGCAATACTTGCATTTTTATATTTGATACTGCACATTTTTGTAAAATATAATAAAATATGGTTCTATTTGTTGACATTAGTAAATGTATTAGGTAGGCCTATCATGAATTAACAATAAACAATATTTTATTACAGCATTTATTTATCTTTGTTCAGTTTATAAAATGGATTCCTCTTCACTCTATTACATCCTGTACATCAGAAAACAACTCTCTTCATAACTCACTTTTGGTGCCCCTCCGTAGACAATGCACCCGGAAAATCTTTTCCAAAAGCACTTAACCAGTCAATAAAAAAAAAAAAAAAAAAATATATATATATATATATATATATATATATATATATATATATATATATATATATATATATATATATATATATATATATTTACATTTCTTGTTGCACTTAAATCTGTTTTGTATATTATTGTGATGATAGTGAAACTTTGTAATATGGCACTTTTTGTACCACTGTCTCCCTAAGATGATTCGCTGATGTTCTTCCTCTTTTGTAAGTCTCTTTGGATAAAAGTGTCTGCCAAATGAATAAATGTAAATGTAAATGTAAAATAACATGCACATACACCCAACGACACTTACAGCTTTGACCACTGGGGGCAGTGTTTCACATTTTGCTAACCACAGACCGATTTTTGCTAAAGAAAAGTAATCCTACTGTTTCCGATTTCACTGTGAGATCAGTCTGAAAAGAATAATGTCCAAGTTACCTAAAGTCCTCTGAAAAAACACTTTTCTGGTCTTCATGCTCACTCACAGCATATATGATGGAAATTAAACCATACAGCACTTAATGTTCATGTGTCCAGTTTACTTCTAGGTACATTTTTATAGGTTACTAATGTTGAATAATTATTATTCCTTACATGCAAGTTAAAATGGCTTACTATTTTGCAGATATAGCATAAAAGTCACAAGTCACATTTTCTTGAATGTTGTTATCAGGGGCGCATTAAGGTACCTCTGGGCCCATGGGCTCACAGTTTCACTGGGCAAGTCCTTGTTCTATGAACATGTGCTAAATGGATGGCTTTCACTGTTGCACGGTGTCTTCGTGTTTATATCAGCGCCTCCTGCTGAACGTGTTTAGATGTGCTCCTTCAGTTTACGTCAACAGGGTAGAATAGGGTGGAGGATACTGCAAATGGGGGCCTCTGGGAATTGTTAGCCCCTGGGCTTCAGCCTGTGCATTATTGTGGCCCTACTTGTTATACCCACTTATTACACAGCTCTCTTGAATACTGTCTTCTGAATGGCCGATAGCACCACCTAGTGGTCTTTTATTTCTCAGTAACAACTGCACATCTACATATCAGACCATTCATAATCTTCACATTCCATATGGTAGTCATATTGATTATAATACTTTTCAGAATATCCATACTAATAACATTAATTGCATAGTCTGAATTTCATTCCCCTCTTTCACATTGCTGCTTATCATTGCTCTGTTGCTATCACGTCTTCTCTATGTGTACCTGAGGAGTTACAACACCACCTGAATGTGCGACTCTGATGGCTGTAAACAGTCATACTACACAGTACATCTGCAATGTTGTACTTTGTGTAACTGTAATGCATATTTATTATTTGTCAATTAGTTTATACTTCTGTATAAATCTAGTATAAATCTGATCAACTTGAGTGCTCTGTGCCTTTAAACTGCACCTCTCCCATCACCCTCACACAAGTGAGATGAGAAGCTCTGCCCTTCATTATCACAGTCACATAAATGTGTGAACCCTGCTGAGTTTTACAGATGGTAACTCCTTTATAAATCCAGTCAAGTAAATTGCTCTGTGCATTTTTTTACCGCAGCACAACAGGGTGCTAGCTGTGCGTCACCACTACTGCCATGTGAACATCTAGAAAACATGGTGTACTTTAAAGCATCATTTGCAAACCCACACATTCGGATGTGTTCTTGGTACAGCTTTTGACAGTTTACCAGACACATGGCTAAACACAGATGCAGATTAGCACAGTTTTCACTTGATGAATGAGGGCTGCAGCATTTAGTTGACCTGATAAAGAATTCATTGAATGTTAATGAGGAGCACTGAAAATCTCTCCCTCTCTTTTTCTTTCTTTCTTTGATTTTAAGCATTTAATTTCCTTCTGAGAAGGCTTTGGAAATATGAGCCCCATGCTCTACAGTATTTCTGCACCAAAGGAATGCCTACATAATAGTCTGTTCACTCCTTATTCATATTTTATTAGTATTTATTACATTTGCCCTTTATCTGCTGCACAGCATTTCAGAAAAAAGCATATTACATCTTCTTTAGATTTGTTTTGTTATGCTTTAGACTATAGTATCAGCAAGAAGTCTTGTCCACAGTGCAATTTATTCTGGCCAAGATCTGCCACTACACAGGAAGAAACCATCTGACTGATGTATAAAGCAACTAACCACAGTATGTTTTGTTTCACATATCATTTAGGGCAGATAATGTTTGAGTAATAAACACACTGACCTTCTGAGACCTGAGCTTGACTGCTGTTTGCAATTGCTGTTCCATTGTATTAATTTGTATCTAGTAACCATGTTGATGTGTGCAAACATCCTCTGCAGCATGAAACTGAACTTTTGACCAGATCTAAGGTGTGAATGCACCACTGTGGATGCTCCCTTGCTCCCTTATTAGTGAATATCTTAACCTCCAGAGTGCTGTCTGTCTTCACTGGTCTCAGAAAAGTTTAAAATGCATATTATTTTCATCCTAACGCCGTATACAGTCTCTGAAAGCCACATTATACAGCGTTTTCAATTTATGGAAAGTTAGTTCTGTGTTTAACAGTGTGCCATTTGGTGATTAATCAATGCAATTTTTAAAATGGCATATCGGATGAAACTAAAGACTTAAATCTTTTGACTCAAACTGGCTCGGCTGAGATTGGCACCATGTTGTTTTGTCACATGACTCAGTGCACTGAATGTTTAACACTTTAATGACAGACTAGAGTCTCCTGAACTGAGATCAGTTGATTTTATAGAAATTACATTAAGCATAGCTTATAGCGAAGCCAAAACATAATGTACACCCATGTGGACGAGGGGCCTCACAAGGTTAATATAAGGTAATTTGGTGTACATCCAACCAGAAGTCCCCAGCTCACAAATTTAAAACTGATTAAAGCAATATATAAATTATGTTTAAACGACTTAATGCCATGGATTAGTATTTACTGAGTAATCTATTATTTTGTATAAAATGACAATTTTCACCTATGAATTTGGAGCAAAACTACAGATTAAAAATAACCTTTGCAGATGTACATTTCTAAAATCCAAAAACTAGATATAGTTATTGCACTAACTGAAGAGCCACATGTGTTACTTATTCTTAATAATATTTAAAATAACTACATGGTATAAAGTATTTGTAAAGCATTCGTTTATAGTTTATTGATCAATTATAAATTATTGTTCCTACATTATGAATAAATGAATAGGATACATTCAAATAGCATGCTATTCAGTTATGTTCACTGCAGCAAACTATTTATTGTTTAATAACTTTGATTTTAGTAGCAGACCTACCTATCTCTTTTTAATGATCCTGTCACCTTTGTGCGGTTATTTTTGTCCTGTTTTTCTGTACCAAAATCAGAGCTGAAAATTGTCATTTTGACCCCTCTCTACAAAATATTGGATAACTCAGCAAGAATTGATCCATCATGGCATTTGTATTTTGTCTTTCATTATTATTTATGTTTATCTGTTTATCTTCAGAAAAAGTATTCACAAAATACTGATAAAATTTCAGGCAAGAAAGTTTCTGAAATTTGGTTGATTTGACATGAAATAACAAATATATTATATTACTATCAGTAGTGCTTGCACATGATGAAGTCTTGAAACTGAAGGTTTCTAATCACTTTAAATCTTCCTCTCCATAAAGGCGATTAAATCTCAATCAAAAATACATTTACATCCAAACATTAAATACAAATACATCCAATGTATGGATGTTTGAATGAGAGCAGGATTTGAGTATTACTTTGGATGGGAACGATGAAGATTTAAATTTGGATCTATTCCTTACACAAAGCCTTCCCACAACATCGGAAGATCTGAGACACAGTGCACAAATAGAGGAATATATTTATAATAATTTATATGATGATTTTCTCATTATTTGAGCCACAGCTCGGACAATCTGAAATTCCATGTGTGTCCTACGGTAACAAAAATAAAATGCCTAAACAATAAAGCAATGAGAAAAGAGTCCAGAATTTTCTATTCATTTAATTTTAAAATGAAACATTGGGGCAAGTATTGAAATCCTCTGAAATGAGTTTAATACAGCATCCAACTGACATTTCAAATACGGAACAAGGAGGACGTTTTGGTGGTGCAGCTAAAAAGTTGGTATTATGTGTTGCCCCTTTAATGTAAGTGGATTATTCTCTTCAGTTTTATCATCTGCCAGGCGTAAATCATAAAGAAAATAATAGTGCACCTTTTCTCAAAAAGCATTGAGGTATCATTCATGTCCATATCACAAATGATGCAAATGAGTTATATACCTAAGCTTAATACTTTGGGTTACAGGTTTGAACAAATCCCTAATCCTAAATATGAGCAATAGTAATAGTGATGCTTGCTTTGCACACAGCACTAAAAATAGCCTCAAAATTCCTGCACTAGGCAGTTTTTTACAGCACAATGTCACAGTATTTAAAATGCAAAGGTCTCAGGTTACAGTGAGACTGACCTCTCTCATGGGACTGAGAGAGAGAGAGAGAGAGAGAGAGTAATTCAAAGGCTGCTGACCCACAAACACACTCAAAGGTCAGAGCGTCACATGATCTTACCTACACAAACATAAACCTCTTCTCACAGGAATATGAAAATGAAAATGTAGTCATTATTTCTCACCCTTGTGCAAGCTCTGTAAGAGGAAAACTGAAATGTATGTAGTTATTTACTGAATAATTTTCCTATCTGCAGCAGCGCTGAAAAATCATATTCGCCTTCAGAATAAAAAAGGGTGTCATTGCGTTGAGGCAGGTGATGCAAATATGTTCTTGGTTGTCCCATGTTGTAGCCAAATCTGACATGCCAGATTTAATATGTGAAATGGAGAATGAGATTTGAGAGCTGCAGTGAAGGGTAATGTTTTCAATTAATTTAAAATGGGTCCTTTTGTGTTTATTGGAGAGAAAAACAAAACTCAAGTTCAATTTGTCAACATAACCTTCAATCACCGAGCACTATTATAGGAATTCACATACATGTTCATGCAATTATTCAATCAGCCAATTGTGTGGCAGCAGTGTAATGTATAAAATCATGCAGATACGGGTCAGGAGCTTCAAATAATGTTCACATCAACCATCAGAATGGGAAAAAATATTTGATCTCAAGGATTTTGACTGTGGTATGATTGTTAGTGCCAGATGGGCTGGTTTTATAATTTCCATAACTTCAAACAATATTGTCTCATAGAACCATGTTATTATAAAAAAAAATTTGCTAAATATTTTTATGTGGCTCGTTGTACATATTGCGACAGTTTACTTGTGAACAAAAACAATTTATTTTATTCTCTTTCACACAAATCAGGAGTAAAATGGCAGATTCATAACAGTTCATAAACCCTTACTTTTCACCATCTGATGACATCTTATGACATCTAAAAAATGTTACTATGGTGCATGACATTTGCTTTACATAATCAACTACATTTACAAGCTTGTTCGATTGTGATCAAATTGCGCAGTAGCTCAACCGAATGCACTTGTGATGAAGGACCGGGGTATGAGTCTTGAAGAGCGTGCGAGTCGACACATGAGCCGAAAGTGTCATAGAAGCAGCACAAAATGATACAATTTGTGTTGTTAATTACACGTTTGCTTTTTGTGACACTTTCGGTTAGGTTTAGCTTTAAGGTTTGGGGTATGGTTGTCTGTTTTGTTGATTTAGAACTCAATAGCACATTAACCTTAAAATCTTCATCTTGTTTGGTGAACATTTAACTCTCTTGTAGCACCACACAGTGGAAATTTTACATCGGGCCTGCGTGAACGCTGCGTGAATCGTGAACCTTATTTTCTTTTTGAGTGAACTGTCTCTGAATAAATGTAGAAATTCTAATTGTTCATCCACCTTAAAAGAGGATCTAAATTTGCCATCAGTCTAACAGAGAGCATTTCTGTATGTGTGTGCTGGTGAGAATCCCCGAGGTACCTGTGCGTGCTAACCAGTGTGTAAATTTAGCTGTTCCAGCACGCTGTTAGTGAGCGACCGCTCCCACGTGACACTCAATACTGTGTGCATTAATCACAGATCCCTTTAGCCATCATACTGTCAGTGTATCTCTGGATACCTGCACTCCAACCCCATTAAAACTAAATACAGTTTTCCCACATATATCCATAAACACATTTTAGCTCTCAAAACCAAGTAAGCTGCCTTGCTGTTTACTGTCTATATATGATAATGGAAGCACATAAGTGAGTGAATAGGAATACTCATCATACCAAGCATCAGTGTTGGGGAAACTTCTTGCAGACTGAGCAGAGATTTGCTAGGTCCACCAACACATTTTCACATTAACTAACATTAATAAATGCTGTAAAAATATATTGTTAAATTTGTATAGCAGGAACAGCGGATAAAGTTCAGAATTATAGACCAATTTGTACACTCCCTGTTATTTCAAAAATCCTGGAAAAATTGGTAGCTGAACAACTTATCCTAAACAGTTTGGTTCCCCGTCTGTCGCTCACTTCGACCATGCTGTTGGCGCATATCAGCGGCTTTCTCCCTTCTCAGCTTTGCCCCTGGGCGCTTCAACAGCACAGTAAAAGAGTTTATTTCTCTAAAAGTGTTATTTTCTCTAAAAGAGCATATACACAGCTGCCGTTGAACGTCCTTTTCAGGACGCATCTTTATAAAGATGCCCTTCCGCCCCTGTGTTGTTCCTGGATGTGGTAGAGTGCTCTCTGCTCCTGACGGCCACAGGCACTGTCTCGTGTGTCTATGCAGCGATCACACCGAGGCAGCATTTGTGGATGACTCATGTTCTCACTGCGAGAACATGACCATGACAACGTTGCAGTCGCGGCTTTCCTTCCTCAGAAGGAAGACCACTCCAGCCGCCTCCCGCGTCACTCCTTCTTCCCACAGGATTGAGGACGACCCGGCTGGTGAAGGAGGCGATTTGGGGAGAAGGAGGCTTCCCTCGGGGCAGACGCACTGGCACACAGTTGGCCTGCGGGTCTGCGCAAGTACGCATTCCCCCAGTGAGCCTGCTTGCACAGGTGCTGTGCAAGGTCAGGGAGGACGGGGAACAAATCACTCTAGTGGCTCCCTATTGGCCCACTCGGACTTGGTTCTTGGATCTCGTACTCCTCGCGACAGCCCTTCCCTGGCAAATTCCCCTGAGGAAGGACCTTGTTTCTCAGGGACAGGGCATGCTCTGGCATCAGCACCCAGACCTCTGGAACCTCCATGTCTGGCCCCTGGATGGGATGCGGAAGATCTAGCTGATCTACCACCTGCTGTCGTAGACATGATCAACCAAGCCAGAGCTCCCTCTACCAGGCAACTTTACGCCCTGAAGTGGGGCTTGTTCGCAAATTGGTGTTCTTCCCCGGCTGAAGACCCACAGAGGTGCACAGTTAGGTCAGTGCTTTCATTCCTGCAGGAGAGGTTGGCGGGGAGGCTGTCCCCCTCCACCTTGAAGGTGTATGTAGCTGCTATTGCGGCCCACCACGACACAGTAGACGGCAAGTCTTTGGGTAAGCACGACTTAATTATCAGGTTCCTAAGAGGCGCCCGGAGGTTACATCCCTCTCGGCCAAGCCTGTTGCCCTCCTGCGATCTCTCAGTGATCCTCTCGGGCCTTCAGAGACCCCCCTTCGAGCCGCTAGAATCAGTCGGACTCACCATCTCCCTGAAGACGGCCCTCCTGATCGTGCTCGCCTCCATCAAAAGGGGCGGGGACCTGCAAGCGTTCTCTGTCAGTGACACCTGCCTGGAGTTCGGTCTGGCAGACACTCATGTGATCCTAAGACCACGACCGGGCTACATGCCCAAGGTTCCTACCACTCCCTTCAGGGACCAGATAGTGAACCTGTAAGTGCTGCTCCAGGAGGAGGCAGGCCCAGCCCCTTCGTTGCTGTGTCCGGTACGTGCTTTGCGTATCTACTTGGACCGCATGCAGAGCTTTAGACATTCTGAGCAGCTCTTTGTCTGCTTTGGTGGACAGCGGAAAGGGAACGCTGTCTCCAAACAGAGGCTTTCCCACTGGGTAGTGGATGCCATTACATTGGCCTATCACACCCAGGCCGTGCCCCCCCCCCTTGCAGGTCCGAGCACACTCAACAAGAAGTGTTGCGTCCTCATGGGCACTGGCCAGGGGCACCTCCCTAGCAGACATATGCAGAGCAGCGGGTTGAGCAACACCCAATACCTTTGCGAGATTTTACAATCTCAGGGTTGAGTTGGTTTCGTCCCATGTTTTCTCAGGTCTGAGACAAATCCCCATGTGACCGCAGTACGGTCCCCTTGCTTGGGCAGTTCTCACTGCCCCCTGGTCGCCATGTCTGTAGAAAATCCTCCCTCCCAATAAGGCAGGATCTACCACCGTGCCACTTTCTACATTTGACCTAAAAACCCATGTGATGCATTTACCACGCTTTACCTCCCCAGTCTGGGCAGGTGTGGTGTCCGCAGGGCCTTTTCACCCTGAAAGAATACGAACTGGGAAAGATCGCCTTCCCCGATGCGTACGATAGCGTTAAGATGGCACCAGCCGCTTATCTCTATGCGAGAAACATAGAGAGAGAAAAGGCACGGCTCATGCTTGGCACGTCGCCTTGTTCCACCCTGTCGGGGGTAAAGAACCAGAAGGCTTTGACGACTTTATGGGGTGTTGGGGAAGGGTACGTGCAGTCTGACACAGCTGGTCGCTTTGGCGCGTAAAATACCTGCCCGCTCCTGTGTCAGCAGTACACGTACATGGCTCAGCACATGCCGTGATTTAAATTGGACCCCTAGTGTCGCTTCTTCGACACAACGTTGAAGTGAGGGACAGACAGGGAACGTCTAGGTTACTGATGGAGGGAACAAGACGTTATGTCCTCCCAGCCATGACGCTGAACCGAGCCACTGTTGCCTCTCTTTATACCCGTATGTCCGGGGGCGGGACATGCAAATTCTGTCTGCCAATTTCTCATTGGCCTTTTCTCATAGATCAGAGATGCAAAAGGCTCTCAAGAGAGACCCCTAGTGTTGCTTATTTGACCCCTAGTGTTGCGTCTCGTTTCCTCCATCAGGGAATGGAGGTTACATCTGTTTTAGGCCTAAGTATTCAACTGAATTGGCAAACTGCTATCTTACAGAGTATAATAAAAGAGCATTAGATAATGGTAAAGTAGTAGGCACAGTATTTTTGGATCTCAAAAAGGTATTTGATACCATGAATCAGGTTCAGTTTGACTAAGCAGGCAGTAAATTCATATTTTGAATCTCGAGATCAATGCGTTAAAATAAATAATTCAAGATCATCTTTACAAAATAATAAAATGGGCCTTCCTCAAGGGTAAATTTTAGGTACTTTGTTGTTTTCCTTATACATTAATGATTTACCAGATTTTTTTTACAGACAAGCCACATTTTAAGTTAGAGGTACACTACTTTGGAACAAACTACCAGTTGAACTAAAAATCCACTCAGGGATTCAATCCACTTAGTGTTATGAAGGTAAGTGAGGACCCAAAAGCGATGTAGCAAAACAGAGTCTTTTAATGAAGCTCAGGGAATAATGTCAAACACAAAGTCTTCTCCTTGAGAGGAATACAAACAAACAGCCTGCAGAGAGGGCGATAAAAAACTGAACAAAACAAGTGCTTCCTTAGATCCCGAGCAAGTCCATGGGCAACAGACAGGGTAAGCGGAGAGTAACACTTAGTGAGAATCCGACAAAGAATGCAGCGAGAGCAAGGGGAGAAATAGAGAGCTTAATCAGAGGAGAGAGGGAACAGGTGGGAAGAGGATTAACGAGGAATACAGGGGAGATGAGAAACAGCTGGAAGAGGAGGGAAGGAGAGGGAAGGTAGCATATAACGATCAACAGAGGGCGGCAGAGTAGAGGGAAAGAACAGAAGTGAGACATACCAAGATAAGACATGACAGTACCCCTCCCTCAACGAGCGCCTCCTGGCGCTTCCGAGGAGGGAACCTGGCGGCTACGGAGGAAATCATTGATAAGCGAACGGTCCAACACGTCCCGAGAGGGGACCCAACTTCTCTCCTCGGGTCCGTAACCCTCCCAATCAACAAGAAACTGATGACCACGACCCAGAGCGCGCATGTCCAGAATCTTGCGGACCCTGTAGATGGGAGCGCCTTCAACGCGAACGGGGAGGGAAGAGGGACGAGTGCGAGCGCGAAGAGCGGTCTTAACACAGGAGACGTGGAAAACTGGGTGGACGCGGCGCAGATAGCGGGGGAGAAGTCGCACCGCGACGGGACTAATAACCTGTGAGATGCGGAACGGACCGATGAAGCACGGAGTCAATTTACGAGAGACAGACTTAAGGGGAAGGTTGAGAGTGGATAACCAAACCTTCTGGCCGCGACAATATCTGGGGCTCTTTGTTCTACGCTTGTTAGCAGCCCTCACAGTCTGGTCCCTATAACGGCAGAGAGCTGATCTAACACCCCTCCAGGTGCGCTCGCAACGTTGGACAAAAGCTTGAGCGGAAGGGACGCTGGAGTCGGCGATTTGCGACGAAAACAGCAGAGGTTGGTACCCAAGGCTGCTCTGAAAAGGAGACAGGCCGGTAGCAGACGACGGAAGCGAATTATGGGTGTATTCTGCCCAGGGAAGGTGTTCGGACCAGGACGCGGGATTACGGAAAGAAAGGCTGCGCAAGATGCGGCCGACAGTCTGATTGGCCCGTTCGGCTTGACCGATGATTGAGGGTGGAAGCCAGACGAGAGACTGACGGAAGACCCAATCAAGCGACAAAACTCCTTCCAAAACTGGGACGTAAATTGCGGACCTCTATCCGAAACAATATCAGAGGGGAGGCCATGAATTCTGAAAATATTTTCGATGATTATTTGAGCCGTCTCTCTGGCGGAGAGCAGAGAGAATGACTCTATTGCCCGCCGACGCAGGGAGTCCGGTGATGAAATCTAAGGCGATGTGTGACCACGGTCGAGAGGGGATGGGAAGTGGTCTGAAAAGTCCGGCTGGAGAAGAGTTCCCTGACTTGGTCTGCGCGCAAACGGAACAAGCCGCCACGAAACGACGCGTGTCACGTTCCCGAGTGGGCCACCAAAAACGCTGGCGAATGGAAGCGAGCGTGCCCCGAATGCCGGGGTGACTAGCCAACTTGGCCGAGTGAGCCCACTGAAGAACGGCCAGGCGGGTAGGGGCGGGGAACGAAGAGGAGGTGTCTAGGACAGGTGCGCGGCGAGGGAGTGAGAGCGAGCGCGCTCGTTTAACCTGCCTCTCTATTCCCCAGACAGTTGACCCAACGATACGGCCCGTAGGGAGAATCCCCTCGGGGTCCGTGGGGACTTCAGGGGAATAGAGACGTGACAAGGCATCGGGCTTGGTGTTCTTGGAACCAGGGCGGTAGGAAATAATGAAATCAAATCGGGCAAAAAACAGAGCCCAACGAGCCTGGCGCGCGTTGAGTCGTTTGGCAGAACGAATGTACTCTAGGTACCGATGGTCAGTCCAAACGACAAAAGGAACGGTCGCCCCCTCCAACCACTGTCGCCATTCGCCTAGAGCTAGGCGGATGGCGAGCAGCTCGCGGTTACCCACGTCGTAGTTACGTTCAGACGGCGACAGGCGATGAGAAAAGTATGAGCACGGATGGACCTTGTTGTCCGAGGGAGAGCGTTGGGAAAGGATGGCTCCCACGCCCACCTCTGACGCGTCAACCTCAACCACGAACTGTTTGGACAAATCAGGTGTAACAAGGATAGGCGCGGACGTAAAGCAGTTCTTGAGGAGATCAAAAGCCCCCTGGGCGGAAACGGACCATCTAAAGCACGATTTGACAGACGTAAGGGCAGTCAGGGGGGCGGCCACCTGACTGACATTACGGATGAAACGTCGATAAAAATTGGCGAAACCGAGAAAGCGCTGCAGCTCGACGCGCGACTTAGGTACGGGCCAGTCTAAAACGGCTTGGACCTTTGCAGAATCCATTCTAATACCCTCTGCAGAAATGACAGAGCCGAGAAAACTAACGGAGGCGGCATGGAAAGTGCATTTCTCAGCCTTCACGTAAAGACGGTTCTCTAATAGGCGCTGGAGGATGCGACGCACATGCTGGACATGAATTTGGAGAGACGGAGAGAAAATCAGGATGTCGTCGAGATAAACGAAAACAAAGATGTTTAGAATGTCTCTCAGGACGTCATTAATTAGTGCCTGAAAAACGGCAGGGGCGTTAACGAGGCGGAACGGAAGAACGCGATATTCAAAGTGCCCTAACAGAGTGTTAAACGCTGTCTTCCACTCGTCCCCCTCCCTAATGCGAACGAGATGGTAAGCGTTACGCAGATCCAATTTGGTGAAAAACTTAGCTCCGTGCAAGATCTCGAAAGCTGATGACATAAGAGGGAGCGGGTAACGATTCTTAACTGTTATGTCATTCAACCCTCGATAATCAATGCAGGGGCGCAAGGAACCGTCCTTCTTCTGAACAAAAAACCCTGCCCCGGCGGGAGAAGAGGAGGGGACAATAGTACCGGCATCGAGAGCTACGGATAAATAATCCTCGAGAGCCTGACGTTCGGGAGCCGACAACGAGTAAAGTCTTCCCCGGGGGGGAGTGGTTCCCGGGCGAAGTTCGATACTACAATCATAAGAACGATGGGGGGGGAGGGAAGTGGCCCGGGAACGACAGAACACCGTCCGCAGATCGCGATACTCCTCCGGTACCCCCAACAAATCACCAGGCTCCTCCTGAAAAACAGAGACAGAGGATACAGGGGGAACAGCAGACATTAAACATTTAACATGACAAGAGACATTCCACGAAAGGATAGTATTCTTAGCCCAATTAATAGAGGGATTATGTTGAACTAACCAGGGATGGCCTAAAACAATAGGGGCGAAAGGGGACTGAAAAATAAAAAAAGAAATGGTCTCGATGTGATTACCGAGACAGTGAGGATCAAAGGTAACGTCTCACACTGAATCTTGGGAAGGGAACTGCCGTCCAAGGCAAACGGGGCCGTGGGCTTACATAAGTTCATGAGGGGGATACCATGTTCCCGAGCCCAGGTGTCGTCCATGAAACAGCCCTGCAGGTGGCAGCAGAGCCAGTCCAGCGGAGATGGACAGGAAGAGTGGTGCAAGACCTCGAAGGAGAGACCTGAGTAGTAGCGCTCACCAGTAGCTCTCCTCTTACTGGCGAGCACTGGCCTCTTACCGGGCAGGAGGTCACGAAGTGTGAGGCAGAACCGCAGTAGAGGCAGAGACGGTGGGTGATTCCCGCTCCTCTTCCTTAGCCGAAATGCGGATGCCCCCCAGTTGCATGGGCTCAGGAACCAAGGTGGTGGCGGAGGGTGGTAGTGCTGCGGAGAGGGGAGCAAAGGAAAATGTGGACTCCTGGTCGCGAGCTCGGCGACGGCGATCAAAACGTCTCTCTAGGCGAATAGCAAGCTCGATCAAGGCATCCATACGGGAGGGAACCTCTCGGGAAAGAATCTCCTCCTGAATCTCCGTGCAGAGACTATCCAAAAAACGGGCGAGCAGCGCCGGCTCGTTCCAGTCACAGGAGGCTGCGAGAGTATGGAACTCAATGGAGTAGTCAGTAACAGACCGCTTACCCTGACGCAAAGACGATAAGACCCGGGATGCCTCTTCACCAAAAACAGAGCGGTCAAATACCCGTATCATCTCCTCCTTGAAATCCTGATAACAGTTAGTACATTCAGCCTCCGCCTCCCAGATGGTCGTTCCCCACTCTCGAGCCCGTCCAGAAAGGAGAGAAACAACGTAGGCGATACGGGCTCTGCTCTGGGCATAAGTAGTGGGCTGGAGAGAAAAAAAAACATCACACTGGGTGAGAAAAGCACGGCATTCAGAGGGCTCACCAGTGTAGCATGGCGGGTTATTAATCCTGGGCTCTGGAGGCTCGGGAGCCCTGGAGGTGACCGGTGGCTTGGGGCGAAGGAGAAGAATCTGCCTCGAAAGTTCGGAGACTTGAGCAGCCAGGCCCTCAATGGCATGTCGTGCCGCAGACAGCTCTGCCTCATGTCTGCCCAACATTGCTCCCTGGTACTTGACGGCTGACAGGAGTGAGACCGGTGTCGCTGGGTCCATCTTGGTCGGATTCTTCTGTTATGAAGGTAAGTGAGGACCCAAATGCGATGTAGCAAAACAGAGTCTTTTAATGAAGCTCAGGGAATAATGTCAAACACAAAGTCTTCTCCTTGAGAGGAATACAAACAAACAGCCCGCAGAGAGGGCGATAAAAAACTGAACAAAACAAGTGCTTCCTTAGATCCCGAGCAAGTCCATGAGCAACAGACAGGGTAAGCGGAGAGTAACACTTAGTGAGAATCCGACAAAGAATGCAGCGAGAGCAAGGGGAGAAATAGAGAGCTTAATCAGAGGAGAGAGGGAACAGGTGGGAAGAGGATTAACTAGGAATACAGGGGAGATGAGAAACAGCTGGAAGAGGAGGGAAGGAGAGGGAAGGTAACATATAACGATCAACAGAGGGCGGCAGATTAGAGGGAAAAAACAGAAGTGAGACATACCAAGATAAGACATAACACTTAGGGGCCACATGAGAAACACCAAATGGCTTGCTCACGCCAATGATTTTATGAAGGACCGTGCTTGCATTGGGACATGTAAATATTTGCGGCCATCCTTAGTATCTATTCTAAGCTTGGCCGGAAACATCAGTGCAAAAGAGACCTTCCATTGATATAAGAGAGTTTCTTGCATTCCTTGAATCGCTCACGTTTCTCTCTTGTCGAATTTGCAAAGTCCGGGAACAAGAAAATGTTGTGATTCTTCCAAGAAAGCTTTCCTTTACTCCTCGCCTCACGCAACACAAGATCATTATCGGATGATCTCAGAAATTTGGCCAGAATTGATTTGGTTCTGTCTCCCTCTGCGGATCTCCGAGCCAGGACTCTGTGAGCACGATCAATTTCCAGAATATGGCCTTTTATGTTGAGCAGACTTGGGAAGTGCTCATCTAAGAATTTCACAATATCTCCAAAAAAACAAACAAATGTTTTAAACAAAAGCAGGTGTGTGAACACTGATGGCTGTACATAGGCTTAGCCTTTTGTTGTTGATGTTGTTGTTGTTTGCTTTTGGTTTTCTTTAAACATACTAAATAGTATTTTTTATTTTGTTTAAATCTTACCAGTGAATGGGGCTGCAAATTAGCTAATTATGGCTAGAAGCCTGTATGTAGAGCATCTGCTGCTTGAAACTCTATGTAGCAATGCTATTCTTCATTGTACCTTTCAAATAAACAAAGAAAATTAATAAATATTTGTTCATGATACCTAATGCATTAACCAATGTTAATTTTTTTTTTTAAAAATTCATTTTTATAGGGTGCATGTTTAAAAAATTAGATTTAGCATTTAATGTATATACTGTAAATAACATTGATATATATATTTTTTTGTTTTAAGAGTTTTATTCAGATTTAAAAATTATATACACAAACATTTTTAGAATTATATTTAAGGTTTACATTTATAATAATGATTAGATTTAGATTTAAATGCAGAAAAAATTTAGAAAATCTTTATAAGAATGCATATTTACATAAATCCATCAAAATTGGGCAGTTTTGTAGCAAAATTAATTTTTCCAATAAATTATTAGTCATTATTAAACAGTTTTATAAACCCTCAATAAAGGGTACATTAATGTGAAGTATTACCAAATACACATATATCTACTGCATGCCTACATTATGCACATTAATGACTGTATGTATATAAAAAAGAAAATATGTGGCAATGTCACAATATAACCCCTTTCATCCCTGTGAATTAGAGATAGTTTGTTCAAGTTGCAGATCCTTACAGGAATTACAGAATGCAACTTCTTCACCATGTTCCACTGTTTAGTTTACTAGTTTCTGCATTTTTATCATCTAGAGTGAAACTACAGAAGCGTCATATATTATGCCTTAGAGTAGATGTTAATGCAGTGTGTACTGAAGCTGTGAGGGGAGCATAACTACACACGCTTAAAGGGGTCATGTCCTACATTTGTTTCATTTCCTTTTTCCCTGAAGTCCACTTATAATGTTAGTCAAGGTTTCTTGACTCACAGGCTGCGGGTTTGCTGTCCAATACAGTTTGTAACTGCCCCAATACCAGCCTTAAGGCTGTTTCACACATCCTGCATCTGTGGTCATCATCGATCGGCGTGAAATGTGAGGAACTACATGTACATTCAAGTGATAAATAATCTACATCTACAACAAGTGAGCCAAATAGAAAAAGTTTCCAGGGCCAGAATATTTTGTCCAAAAAAATCTTCGATCTAGAGATATCGTGTCTTTTGGCAATATCAACACAACTGTTGATAAAATTACAGCCCTGTATTGTGTATAAAGTCTGGAGAAGGCTGAGGTTTGGGAGGGTGCTTCTATTCGTTCACTGTCTGAGATTTATGGCTGAAGACACACAGTCTTTGAAATTTATGACTTGCAGCTTGGGTTCCTTCAGTCCTGAGGCCTGATGAAAATCTGGAATCAATGTAGAAGTGTCAAGTAAAGAGCAACTGAGGTGGATTCATCAGCAGTTTGTGTTGGGTTCAGATGCCACGGACACCATTAATTGTGCTTGTAGACAGTGTCCTCTCTCAATCATGTCCGGAGGCCAGCCTGAGGTTACACATTCAGTAATGGCTCCAACAGCAACCATAATAACATGCTCAAAGTGAAGCTATGTTCTGATATTTAAAAACTTTTACTATAGAGCATCATTTGCAAAATTACACATTTTAATGCTTGTATTACAAACCCACCTACATTTACACAATTGTTCCAATGTAAATAACTTCCTCGGTAGCTCACCTGATAGTGTAGAACTTTGGACTCGACTTGGTTCAGCACCAGTCAAGCATGCAAGCTGACACATAAGACGACATTGTCATATGTGACATGAAATTATGTGGTTCCTTCAGAAAATATGCTTTTCAAATCAAATCTCCTTTTAGAACATTATCGGTTAGGTTTAGGTGTTGGTTTAGGGCAAGGCCGTAACCATGTCTTGAACATTGGCGGGGCCAGATCATTTTGGGGGTGTTGAGGTCACAAATATAATTGTCCTTAATAAAGGCTTTAAATGCAATTCAGGCCCAAAATGGTAAAAAAAAAAAAAAGATTCACACAGTACAAGACAAACACTGTGTCTGCATTGCCAGCAATTTGCCTGTTTCAGTCATTTCTTTCTTTCTTTTTTGTACTTTATCAAAGAAAAGATGAATATAACTTGAATTTCTTTTCATCATTGATACAGTATATCTGTAAAATGACATTACCGTGTCAGCTGCCTAACAAAAAGAAAATACACAAAATCAAGTTGCCCCATTGTGTTTTCCCCCCAGTAGAATCTTAAAACAATCTTTTCTTCAAGAATCCTAACGCTGCTCTTTTCCATACAAAAACAGTTAATAGAGACCACTGCTGTCAAGATCCAAAGAAAAAATAAATCATCATTAAAATACTATAAAAGTATTCCATACAACACATAGATGTTGTGTGTCCCCAGAAAGCTTGCAATATAATGCACGAGTCATTTGGATGACTGTATGATGTCTTTATACTGTTTAATAGTGCTTTATAGAATTTGTCCTGTTTGAGTCCTGAAAGCTGCTGTTCACAATAAACTGTCATTCTATGGAATAGAGCTGCTTAAAAATATGTATTTTTATGTTCAAAGAAAAACTACCAAAAGAGTAAATGAGGGAGTAAAAGTACATTTTCCATTTTTAGGTGAACTGTTCCTTTAACTGGTCGATCATCCTCAAAATAAAAACGGTCTCTTATAAAAGTAGACTCTTAAGAGATGCTGTACAAAATTCTGAATTAATTAGACAAAGAAATTATTTAGAAAATCTTCAATTGATTTTAAATTATTACTTAATAATATTTGCATTTAGAATATATGACACTGTCCTTGCCAAAACCTAAAAGTACAATAGCAGTCACAAGTCACAGGTCTTACCATGTTCTAGTTTTAGTTTGAGTGTGAAAACGCTCTACTTTGTGTTATAGATCATTTTCTAAGACAATATCAAGTGAATTTTCTAAAAAGGTACTTCAGGATCTTACCAGATAGCTACATTCATTCAGTTCCTTTCCAAAATACACACATTCACTCTTTATCTTAAGCCTGAAAACTGCTCCATTAATGTTTTCACATTCAAGATTATGACATTTCATCAAATGGTGAATAGTTTGCACCATTGGAAGTTACTGGGCAAATATTGCATGTTTCGTTAAATACTGACATCTTACATGACACTAAAACTCTTAACCTGAACTGCTAGCTGATACGTGGTGCTGGAATAATCCACAAGGTTCCTGCTCAGCTTCTTAAATTTGAGTCCCGCCTTCACTGATTTGATTGGCTCAAATGACACTGACGAGCGTTGTTAGACTACTGAGCATGCTAAAAATGACTTTTTTTAAACCATTATGTTATTCCTGCAACAACTTAATGACAATTAAACAGCAGCACATAATGAACTGCAGCAGAACAGCAACAAGGATATCAATTATATGGGAGGGGTCAACCTGGCCATTTCTGATAATTGGGGGGACTTGTCCCCCTCAATGTGTATTGTGGTTACTGCCCTGGTTTAGAGTAAGGATGTCAGTTTTGTTCACCTCTCATATGATTTTAGATCACTATGTGTTAGGGTTAGGGTTAGGTTAAAGTTTTAGGTTAGGGAGGTTTTAGGTTAGGGAGGTTTTAGGTTAGGGAGGTATGTTTACTCATTAAAACCTCCATCTAATATTCACCTTAAAAAAACCTTGCCTGATTACAACACCATTTCACTCACTTTTGGCGCCCCCTCTAAACATTTCACTGGGAAACTGCAGCCAAACAAGTAATGAAGAACATAATCTCAATTTAAAAAATCACGTAATGTTTATGAAACCAGGCTGAATTTGAAGCTACATGGGTAACCATAAAAACAGACACACTTGCAATTTTGCAACTTGCAATTTTAAAAGTCAACTAGATCTTCATATTTTCTAAAGAAAATATGAGTGGTGTTTTGCATGCAAAACTTGCTTCCATGGTTACGTTACCATTGCAGCTAAATGTGGCCTAAATCTGATTTTCTGCTCAAATCTGTTTTTCTTTCTTTCTTTTTTTTTTGTAAGGTTGTTCACGACATTAAATATAAGCCATGTCAGATATATGTGTATAACAAACCCTGACATGTTCATCATTATAATCAGGGCTTGATTGTTAATCTGGCATACTGGGCATTTTTGGGAGAACCGGGCAAGCCACAAAACGGGCCGAATGGGCTGTGATAAGCTGAAATGAGCCACGATATTCAGAAAAGGAAAGCCAAACAAACTTCCAGCACCAGTACAATCAGCACTGGTGCCCCCCAAGGACGTGTGCTCTCCCCACTACTCTTCTCCCTGTACACAAAAGACTGCACCACCAAGGACCCCTCTGTCAAGCTCCTGAAGTTTGCAGACCATATTACTGTCATCAGCCTCATCTAGGCCCAGCAGAGGTTGTACTTCCTTCACCATTTGAGGAAGTTCAACCTGCCACATGGGCTGCTGATGCAGATCTACTCAACAGTCATTGAGTCTGTCCGCTGCACTTCAGTATCTGTCTGGTTTGATTCAGCTATGAAATCGGACATCAGAAGACTACAATGGACAGTTCGGTCTGCTAAGCGGATAACTGGTTGCCCCCTGCCCCCCCTTCAAGAACTGTACACTTCCAGAGTGAGGAAAATTGCTGTAAAAATCACTCTGAACCCCACAAACCCAGCCCACCACCTCTCTGAACCGTTGCCTTCTGGCCAGCGCTACAGAGTACTGAGCACCAGAACCGTCAGGTACAAGAATGTTTTTTTTCCTCTCAGGCTATCAATCTCAAAAACAGTTAAAACTGCCCCATTGAGCAACAATAATGTGCAATACACAGCTCATCCTATTTATATTTATCCAACATATCCTACCTCTCCTGCTCTTACATTCCCTTGTACTATCTGTATATAACAGATTTGTATTTGTACATATATATATATATATATATATATATATATATATGTATATAGACTTATATTTTCTATTCAGTTTATCTTTTTTTCAATTTTTTTTTATCTCTGTCTTGTTGTTGTATTGTTTGAGCACTGGAAGCTTCTGTCACCAAGACAAATCCCTAGTATGTGTAAGCATACTTGGCAATAAAGCTCATTCTGATTCTGATATTAAATATCATTATGTCTTTAAACAATCTCTATAAGAGTTAACATTTTAAGTTTTAATTATATGTTATTTATCTCCCCATCTAAATATATAGTATTTCCTTCCACTCCATCCTTGCATTCCTTTCTTGATATTATTTCTCTCCACCCCACACTTGCATTATTATTACCATGAAAGTGTATTGCTGTAATTCATTTTTTAGTTATGGAGGTAGTATACCAATAACAAGTTTGGTAGGGCACCCTTCACATATATATATGTATAGAGCTCTGGAAAAAATTGAAACCACTGCAAAATTATAATTTAGTTATGATTTTTGATCAAATTTACATTTTTGTTTTATTCTATAAACAACTGGCAAATTTCTTCAAAATTCCATTCCAAAAATATTGTAATTTAGAGCATTTATTTGCAGAAAATGTCAGCTGATCAAAATAACAAAAAAGTGCAGTGATTTCAGACCTCGAATAATGCAAAGAAAACAAGTGCATATTCATTTTTATACAACACGATACTAATGTTTTAACTTGGGAAGAGTTCAGAAATCAATATTTGGTGGAATAACCCTGATTTTCAATCACAGCTTTCTTGCGTCTTGGCATGCACTCTGCCAGTATTTCACATTGCTGTTGGGTGACTTTATGCCACTCATGCCACAAACATTCAAGCAGCTCGGCTTTGTTTGTGACCATCCATCTTCCTCTTGATCACATTCCAGAGGTTTTCAATGAGGTTCAGGTCTGAAGATTGGGCTGGCCATGACAGGCTCTTGATCTGGTGGTCCTCCATCCACACCTTGATTGACCTGGATGTGTAGCTGGAGCATTGTCCTGCTGGAAAAAGCAATAATCAGTGTTGGGAAACATTGTCAGAGCAGAAGGAAGCAAGTTTTCTTCAAGGATAATCTTGTACGTGGCTTAAGTCATGCATCCTTTACAGGATGAATCTGCCCGATTCCATCACTGATTGATTAGTGCTGTCGAAGTTAACGCATTATAAACAAGTTAACATCACATTTTTTTTATGCCGTTAATGAGTAATATGACCTTTTGAAAAAAACATAGTTCATGAGAAGGGAGTAAATTCGCGCAAACGACGCTAATGTCACATGCATTCAGGAAAACATATGGTGGGAGACATTATGCTGATACCTACGCCCAAGCATTTTATCAATGTAGCATAGCAGTAGAACATGCCTACAAAGCACAGCTAGTGCTCCTAACATTGTAACATCATTGCAGCTGCAACACCAGCCTTGCACTGCGAGGCATGGTGCGAGGCAAAAGTTTTGAGGCGCGGTGCGAGCTCAAAGTGAAAGTGCAAGTGCAAGACGACTGCTGGTCCTTGAATAACATATAACGTGCAAGTAAGGGCAGCTGGTGGAGTTGGTTCCCTATGCAGAATGTGTAATATGCGTATAGGGAGCGGCAGTACTGATTAATGGCTAACAGAAAAACTGCTGCTGTCTCCAAAGTTCTGTCACAGCATCTCTGTTTGATAGTGCACTAGCCAATGCAGAAGTTGGAGACATTTGCTGGAACCCTACACTGCCAAACCCATTTAATCCCACCGGATACAATTGTGACCAGGGTCTAAAAGGAGATTTTGATATATTTTGCACAGAGTTATCAATTGTAAATGACTGCAGACTTTTTTGCATGTCTGCCAAAAAATAAAAAGGAAGCAAATAAATAATTTCATAATAAATTTACAACTACAATATTTTGTACATAATTTGAATTGAGGAACCCACTTTATATTAGGTGGCCTTATCTACTATGCACTTAACCATTTGACACAATGTACTTATTATGTACATACATGTTGTTGTATTGTAATTACATTTCAATTACTTGCATTTAATTACATTTGTATTTACAGTACACTGTTAAATTTACCCCTTACCGCAAAACCTAACTTAATTAATGATTAATTGAAAATCTATTAATAGTCATTAACAATTTGATAGATTAAGCTTATCGATCATCAATTAATTAATTTCAGGACAAAGGCCCAGTAAATATGACAGCAGAATTTGATAGGGCTGTCTATACAGTCACCTGTTCACAGAAGAAGAGCCGATGCACAGATCAGAGAGAATGTAAACAATGATTCTGTCTGTTGAGTCAATGACTCAACAGACAGCATTTACAAACTTAGGTACCTCCAGAAACTGGTTTTGGACAGTCTAATGAGGCAGCATAGTGTCACATTGTTGCTAGGAAACTGATTAATGCCATATGGTGTCCACTAAAATGAATGCGTCTGCTTCATTCATCCAACCGAACCACAATGGTCTAATAATCTAGAACAAAATCAAGAACGTTTTGCCAATAAACAAATATATATTTCAAAACTACAATACTAATTTCTCATCAGAAATGGAATCAAAATTTGGAAAAAGTGGGGAAAGTACATTTATACACAAATTGGCTCTCAGTCGCCTCTTCAGCCGCCATTTATTTTTTTCAATCCATGCACACAGGATTGTGGGATTTCACAGGCAGCGAAGTATACGTCTATGCTGCCTTCAAAAATCGATCAGATGAAGGTACACTGGTGGCCAAAAGTTTGGAATAATGTACAGATTATGCTCTTTTGGAAAGAAATTGGTACTTTTATTCACCAAAGTAGCATTCAGCTGATCACAATGTATAGTCAGGACATTAATAACGTGAAAAATGACTATTAAACATTTTTTTTTTAAATGTTCAGAACTTGTTAAACTTCTTCAAAGCGTTCTCATCAAAAAATCCTCCATGTGCAGCAATGACAGCTTTGCAGATCCTTGGCATTCTAGCTATCAGTTTGTCCAGATACTCTGGTGATATTTCACCCCACACTTCCTGAAGCACTTGCCATAGGGGTGGCTGTCTTGTCGGGCACCTTACAGTCTAGCTGATCCCACAAAAGCTCAATGGGGTTAAGATCCATAGCACTCTTCTCCAATTATCTGTTGTTCAATGTCTGTGTTTCTTTGCACACTCTAATCTTTTCTTTTTCTATTTCAAAAGTGGCTTTTTTTTTATTAAAGTACAAATTTAATTCCAAAACAACAAATTCTATACATTATTCCAAACTTTTGGCTGTCTGTGTATCCCAGTAGACAGGATGTGACACGAACATTGAATTTGGACATGCCTTGATCCCTTCCTACCTCTGTATACAGCCTCCGGAGGCAGCATTTTCCTGGTTTCGGACTCAGCCAGTGTTGGAGCAAAGGGCGTAGATTTGGCATGCAGCATTTATTTGTTTCCATTGATCATGGTATAAATATTGTGGGGGTTGCTTGTACTTCACCCTGTCCCCCTGGAATCTATGCCCCTGGTTGGAGTGTTTCTCTATAAATTAACATTATTCTTTTCTGCACACACCATGATAGTGTGTCAAATTACAAGATGAAAACAAGCACTGTTGATCTAATTGTTGATCAAACTAAACATAGCCTAAATATATTAAAATACATTGCACTAGGAATATGTTAAGAGGAAAACGTCATGGTTACTGTTGTGACCTCCATTCCCTGATGGAAGGAACGAGACGTTGTGTCGATTGTAGTGACACAAGGGGTCTCTTCTGAGAGCCTCGCGTACCTCTGAACTTGAGAAAAGGCAGACAGAATTTGCATGCCCCACCACCGGACAGCGGGGAGCGAATGTCTGACAGGTTTTCACTGAGGAGCCGAGAATACAGTTACGGAGCATTACAGTGGTAGGGATAGTGACGTGGCCAGGGGAACACAACGTCTTGTTCCTTCCATCGGGGAACGAAGGTTACAACAGTAACCATGATGTTCCCCTTCTGTCACTCACTCAACGTTGTGTCGATTGTAGTGACACAAGGTGTCCCACTTCAAAACGGCATGCACTACCCGTGTTACATGACTGCCGAGCCAGGTGCAAGCAGGCTGCTGCGTACTAGAAGCAGCTGGGTCGGCTGCATGTAACCCTCCCCAACGAAAGGGGTCATATACCGCTTTTAGGTTCCCAGCACCCGTAAAGGAACAGGCAACATGATTTGTATGGGAGCCAGCCGGCCAACCGCGGCCTTTTCTCTTGCTATGTTTCTCGTCATAGAGAAAAAAATCGGCTGGGGCTATCTTAATGCTATAGATGCATCAGGGAAGCCATCCTTTCCCGTTCCTATTCCTTCAGGGGGAAAAGTTATTTGAGTGCCCTGGCTTGGTGTACCTGCAGGAGAGCCATGGCATGCAAGGTGGAGGTGTTGTCCTACAGGCCTTGGAGGGGAGTACCGGGCAGTCCCACCATGTGGCGGCGTTCTCGGGACACAGGTGGATCGCAACCGCACTGTCCACATGAGGGACCCCCGCAGTCCAGGGTAGTGAGAGCGGACGAGCAAGGAGGTCGGTTCTGGGCAGTAAAAGGTACCCTCCACAAACTTGTCAGCTCGTCATGCACTTCCGGGAAGAAATGTACCGGGGGCGGAGGGTTCCATCCAATTCAACGCTCACAGCAGCCTCAGACTGGGCGGGCTGGTCCGAGGATGGGAGTCCGGTTCAGGTTTGAACGCTCTCTGATGTCATCATCCAGACCTGGCTCCAGGGATGAGGCAAACTGGCCATGAAGCAAGCCACCGTCTTCCCGAGTGCCGACGGAAGCAAATGAGCGTACCGGGGGGCGGGTGGTTCATGGGGCTGTGCTGAAACCGAGCCCGCTGCCAGCCCCAAATGGCCTCCATCGCCAGCCGGGTCATACTCAATCCTGTGGGAAGAAGGAGCGAAGTGGGGGGCGGCTGGGGTGGCATTCGTTTTGAGAAATGAAAGCCGCGACCGCAACGTTGCCATGGTCATATCCTCACAGTATGAACATGAACCATTCACAAACGTGGCCTCGTTGTGAGCGCTACCCAGGCACACGAGGCAGCATCTATGAAAAATCTGTCTGACATTTGCTCCCCCGCTACCCCTTATACCCGTATATCCAGGGGCAGGGCATGCAAATTCTGTCTGCCAACTGGACGTAAGGCTCTCAGAAGAGACCCCTTGTGTCACTAAAATCGACACAACGTCGAGTGAGTGATAGAAGGGGAATGCCAATACTTGCATTTCTTAAGTGTATTAATTTAAATTGTATTTAAACAATACATCAGGTGAGTCCTTCATATGAGTTTTGTGATATTAATGTTAACGATTAATCAATGAATTGATCATTAATTTCCATGTCGATCGATTATGAAAATGTCTGGAAATTGACACCCCTATTCGGTAACACTTTCTACGAAGCAGGTATTTAGAATGCATTATAAGGGTATTCTTAACACATTACAATGTATGCATAATGTATAATAAACCTATATGTTATATATGTTGTATTGTCTCATAAATAATTGTAACAACAGTTATAATATTATATAATACTAACCTATTTATAGTTATAACTTGTAAGAGTATACTGCATTATAAATACCCGCTTCATAGAAAGTGTTAGCGCATATTTTCTCCAGACATGAAAATAAGTTTGGGTTAGTCTGGGTGGTAGCTTACGACTGAGGCACTGAGTGGGTTCAGAGAACTGCTTGCAGATGAAGCCATCTAGCATTCACTTATAATTAAAGATGACGTCTATTTTATTAGATATTATACAGTGACCTCTGTTTAAGGGTGGAGAAGGTTTGATGAGTTATAGATTAATAAGGACATCACTGAGCTCTTCACTTCAAAGGAGCAGGTAAATGAGTCCCACCAGACTACCCTTCTATCTGCCTTAGACCCACTACTACTATAATAGAGCAGAAAAGTGAAAATCCCATTCCTTTTTTCCTTAGAGAAATTGATTTTTAATGATAACCTATAAACCTTTAAAGACAGGTCTATCGTGAGCTCTGAGGTTGTTAAGCATTGATGTCAAGTTTATTTGTATTGCACATTTCATTCAAAATAGAAATAGTTAAAAGTGCTTTGATAGAAATTATAAAGAAAAAAAGATGCATAAACTTCCATTTTAAAATCACTTGAGTACAAGATTACAAATTAAAAAATACACTGAGTTCAGGAAGCCACACCTCAGATTTATTTACTTCCAAAAAAATAAATATTTAATGAATGAATGAATTTTCAATTGGTGAAGAACTACACTACCTATAATCCTGAAGAGAGTTCCACCCATTTAGAGAGGTCACGTTTCCTTGGATACGGGTTCATGCAGTATTCAGTTTGCATATGAGTCTACACCCCTGGCACCCCGAAGTGATTTAATTGGCTAAAACAAGTTGTTTTGGTTATTCTATTCGCTGCCTTATCGGAAATCCTTACAGTATTGAATGAAGATTTATGTAGTTTTAATAATAAAATACATCAATTAATGTTGTGTAAGCCATACATGAATGCTGATGCTGCCATACATGATGCTGCCAAAGCAACAAATAGTCAAATTAAATGTCTGGAATCATGTACAATCTGAGTATGTACTGTTTTTGATGAATGACGCACTTTTCTTCCGGTAAAATAGTACCTCAGGTATGCATGTGAGCAGTAGGCATGTGCCCGAATCCGAAAACCTTATTTGGAAAGGCACAAATAATGAAAAATAAATAATGAAAAATGAATAACAGATTCATCCGAATAATAGAAAAAATATTAATTTGACTGATTATTCATGAAGAATAAAGTTACATTTTAAATAAACATATCCAAAATTACAATGAACTCATAAATCAGTGCAGCCAATATTTCTAGAGTAAAACTTATGAATGAAAATGTGCACGGTGTGATGTCAGATCGGATGGGCGCAGTCTCGACTCCATTTGCGGTGTCCGTTAATTGTGCACTTCTGGAGATTGTCAAGTGTAACAATAATTATACAACATCATATACATGTTCCACTTCTTGAAATGTCTATGATCATGTATCACACGATTCACATTTAATAATTCCAGTGTAATTCATGTAGGGGGAGACCATTCATGCTAACTTTAAACACACATACCTTAAACAGTTATCTATGTAATGGCTGGTTGTTGTGGGGATTGTTGTAACAGTTCATGAAAAATGTTACAACCATCCCCTTATGATGACTTTGTACTTTAGTACTTTTCAACTTTTTTCTAGCATGCCTAGGCAGTGGAAGTGTAAGACAGACAGGGGTGTACCTGCAGACATTTTGAGAAAGGCTGCAATTGAAGTCAGGCAGGGAAAATCTGTGAGATCAGTCGCCAAGACCCATTCCATCTGTCACATCACATTGTACAGATATTGTAAAGCCGCAAAGAAGCTAAGAGAGGAGGGTTCAAGTGAGAAGCCCCATGTAGGCTACCGTAGTAGTCAGAAACTCTTCAGTGAGGCACAGGAGAAACTCTTGACAGTGTATTTGACGGAAGCAGCTGATCTGTTCTATGGGTTAACCCCTCGAGATGTAACAATGAGAGAGGCATAATTAAAAAATGGTGCACTCTTATGTTTAAGAAAAATATTTCACTCCACAATTATTATCCCCATTACGAAGAGCTTTTCAGCAACAATAATTGTGGCTTGTTTATTACTTATTGCTCCAAGGGGTCATACAACATTCATGGAGATAACATGTTTACAGATCACTTGCTTTTAGGTGAGGAAGTTTGCATACCAGTTGGCAGTGGACAATAACTATAAACATGGTATAAGTCATGGGTGGCAAAATCCATGGCAGGAACTGACTGGTTTTCAGGCTTCATGAAACGCCATCATAATCTGTCCATCAGAACTACACAGCCAACTAGTTTATCACAAGCCACAAGTTTCAATCATCCAAATGTGGAGAGATTCTTCAAGAAGCTTGGAGGTGTGATTGAGAAGTACAGCTTTACTGGAAATGATATTTGGAATGTGGATGAGACGGGTATCACAACTGTCCAGACTCCTGACCGTGTAATCGCATGGCGCTGTGTTAAGCTAGTTGGTGCAATGACATCAGGAGAAAGGGGTGTCCTGGTATCTGTAGCTTGTGTTGTGAATACATTAGGAAATGTCATTCCTCCAGCCTTTGTCTTCCCATGTAAAAGATATAAAGATGACTTCTTAAACGATGGACCACCAGGTAGTGTTGGGTGTGGTAATGGATCTGGATGGATGCAGGAGGAGGATTTCCTCATCTTCTTGGATCACTTTGTTAAGCATACAAAGGTCAGTCCTGAGAGGAAGGTGCTACTGTTGTTGGACAACCACAGTTCTCATCTTTCAGTGAAGGCAGTCACTTACTGCAAAGAAAATGGTTAGTGCTCCTTTCTTTCCCACCCCACTGTTCTCATAAGCTACAGACCCTTGATCGTAGCGTCTATGGTCCATTCAAGAAGTTAATCAACACAGCCACTGGAGCATGGATGAGAATGAATCCTGCAAAAACAATGACAATCTATGACATCCCAAGCCTGGTCAGGATTGCATTCCCCAATGATGCTACGCCAAGCAACGTACAAGCTGGTTTTAGATGTACAGGCATCTGGCCTTTCAATCCAGATATTTTCCAGGAGTGTGACTATGCACCATCACAGGTCACCGATCACCCTGAACCATCTGCCTCTCTGGCCTCCATCTCAGCTGACCAGCCAGCCCAAGCCTCCACCTCAGCTGACCAGCCAACCCAAGTCTCCACCTCAGCTGACCAGCCAGCCCAAGCATCCCAGCCAGCCCAAACCTCAGCTGAGACAGCCCAAGCCTTTTTCCCAGTTGACCAGGCAGGTCAAGCCTTTTCTCAGACTCAGCCAGACCTCTCAAATCAAGCTTCTCAAAACGGTTTCAGTCCTTCTGCTCGCCATCCATTTCCCAAAGCAGGACCAAGGAAGATTGCCAGTGGGAATAGAAAGAAGAGGCAATCAGAAATTCTGACAGATACACCTGTGAAACAGGCACTTGAAGAGGAAGCAAATAAGAGGACAATTAAAAAAAGTGTAAAAAAAAAAAAAAAGAATAACCCTGCCATCTGGAAAGGGTCAAAAGAAGAAAGCAAAGCAAACAAGCAAAAGGCCCAAGCCCAATGATCAAGAGGATTCTGAAACCTCAGATGATGAGAATTTCTGCATTGTGTGCATGGAACACTTTGCAAACTAAAAGAAATGTGGGTCAAGTGTGTAAACTGTCATTTCTGGGCCCACAAATCCCGCACTACAGGGGCAGCTATCTACATTTGCCACAATTGTGACAGTAATTGAACCTGTGACACATGAACATTCATGAATACAGTCCACACACACACACACACACACACACACACACACACACAAACACACAAACGCACACTCAAACAAACACACACAGAAATGGTTTTTCAGATAATGTTAAGTTTTGAAAAATAAGAGATTTTTTGTTCACTTTAAATTGTTCAGATAATTCAAAACAATGTCTTCTTTATTCTTCATTAAAGTTCTTGTATCAATACATTCTTGTATAGTGTGGATCTTATTTTAGCAAATTACGTCTCATTGTTACATCCATCCCCAGCTAGTGTTATAATTCACCCCAGTTGTGGGGCAGGTTGTAACAACGGAACTCTTTGTATTTGACACTAACTCACATGATCTATGATTGTGTAATAGATGTCCAAGTGAGTTATATTTGTAGAAGACAGATATGGGTAATATGTATCAAAATTTGAGAGATCTAGCACAAACAACCACTGACGAAGAGTTACTGACGCGCAAACAAAAAGGTGTTACTTTCATCCCCAGTCTCCCCACTAAACCTGAGCTCAATGTTAAATTCCTGACCTGAAGAGTTGATTTCATATCTATCCGTCTTTTAAAGTGGACCACATTTATATGCACATCAGTAAAGGTCATTTTATGGTTTATTCCAAAAATGTTTTAAACGCTCCATAAAGGTTTAAATGCCCCATAGAGTATTCATCTATTCGGAATATTCCTGCTCATGTAAAACGAATAAACTGAAACATGCTTTTCTTCTTCTTCTTTAAATTGTAATAAATTTGAGAATGTTAAGTGTTTTTTGAGCTCTGGAAAGGCGCTATATAAATTATTATTATTATTATTATTGTTTATCTAAATAAAGGTGTCCTATTATAAAAAAAATCCTGAAAGACTTACAGGACTTTCGCCTGTTTGTAGGCTATTTCAATTTATTTTAAATGCTTTTAATGTTTGAATTTGTATTTAATATTCACTGCAAAATGTGTGCTTGACATTTTGCTTGACACCTCCAGCCTCCAGAGTAATATTATACATTATAGGAAAATGCTGTTTCAGCAGATATTAATATCAGAAATACCAGGAGAAGCCACTGTTAACATATTCCACAGTTAAAGGGCACCTATTAAAGGGCTATTATGGCATTTAAAACGTTCCTAATATTGTTTTGGGAGCCCCCAACAACAGTTTTACATGCATGCGATGACAAAAAACACTTTTGTTGTCTTATAATATGCATTTATGTTTACCTGATTTGCTCACCGACTCCCAAATGATTCGTTCAACGACTCATTTTCCCAAACCCCTCCTTTGCGTGACGCTAATCTGCGGTGATTGGTCAGATGACCCAGTCAGTTGTGATTGGTATACTCTGTGCGGAGATTGTAGGAAACGGAACGCCCATCACCGCTTTGTAGTAAAAAAATCAAAATCAGAGAAGGAATTTGAGTTGATTTATGTTAGCGATCATAGCCCAAATTTCGGTGGTAAACACCCAATCAGTTATTGTTTGCGTTAGCCCAACGCATAAACATATTGATAAAGCACTGCATTACTACAAGTTATTGCTCTATTCTTTATGACAACTCCAATAACATCGACAAACATTTCACATATTTCAAAAAAATTGACATTGGAGACCTAGAAGCTGCGCTGAGCGTAACTTACACAACACACACTAATACTTATTAAGCATGCTTAAAAACACATAAAAGCAACAATTATTAATAATACTTACAGGTTGTGATTCAGAGGAGGAAGCTGATCCAAATAAACTTGGCACTGAACCTTCCTTCAGTATCAACCGGCTCGCGAATCCACACTTGAAAGCATTCATGTTCATAAAGCAATCGTCATTAAAATGAGGCGAACACAGCACAAGGTTCGGGCTATACTTGTGTGGTATAGTTGTAAATATAACCTCTAGCCACTGATTCTTCACATGCTCGTCCCTGGGCAGTGAAAAAAAGGTCGCTTTTGATATGCACTTCAGAACACAGCGTCTTGTTGTCGACATGTTGTTTTCAAGTTTTCCCTGGTGTCTGTGTGCGCAATGAGTGGGTGCGGCTAATTTGATAATTTTTCGTCTTGACATCACAACGAATAGGAAAATGACTCATTGGAATAACGATTCATTAAAATGACTCAGAGTCGACTCCTACTTTTGAGAGACAATAACTTTTTTTACGGTGAACTTTCATATATAAAACTTTGCAGGATGTTTTTGTTTACTTAAATCTATGTTACACACTACATGAAAGGTAATTTTCAAAATTCCATAATAGGTGCCCTTTAATGTATCCTACAAATTCAGCTTCATCTGGTAAGTAAAAAAATTATAAAATTATAATTTAAACAATATTTGTAGCCTACAATAATAATAATAATAATAATAATTATTATTATTATTATTATTAGGCTATTATTATGAAAAGGCATTTACAACGCATGTTTAAAAATGAGAGTAACATTTAAAATGGGCATTTCATTTAATCTTGACACATTTCCAGGTTAAGCCCCACCCATATCCGGTTCTATCCGAATACAGAGACAGATACAGATAATTTTGTCATATGAACAAATACAAATACAAATACAGATAATAGCTTTGCTGCACACCCCTAGTGAGCAGTATGAATAGATTCCAAACATACTTATATGGGTATAAAATATGCTTTTCCATGACCCAAATATTTGACATAATAAAAATATCCCAAAAAAACAATATACTCTGGTTTTGTTGAATAAGCACAATTAAAACGTTCTTAGTATAATTTGCACTTACTGTTGAGAAGAGCCATCTTGTCACACTTTTTTTTTTTTTTTTATCCAGCGTTTTGAACATGTCTTTAGCTTCAAATGCATTATGGGATACAAAAGTGCCAAGTCGATCCGCACTTCAGAATCTCGCCAGAAATAGTAGGTCATCTCTTACTCTATTATGAATAGGATTTGGACATACTACTCCATTGACACACTGATTTTAGCATACTATATACAGTAGTAGGGAAGGATGGATATTCTGACCATACTTTTGTTTGTGTTTTAAGTTAGCATGCCAACCGATTAGCCTGCTAAACTAACATCATAAATTCCCTACAGTTAGAATTAATTATCCCACTAAGCTATCATTTGTATTGTTTGGGATACAATTGCTTCATAATGTATGTATCTCTTTTTTTCTAGATTTTAATGTACTTTTTTCTTTAAATCAAATGCAATGTTGTGATTTATTTCAGAGATTTTTGATTTTGTTCATTGTTTGGAACTCATAATTTAAAGTTTTAATAATTGCTCATGTAGAAAATAAAGGGGAAAAATACTTCTGTAACTAAGGTGGCTGAGAAAGTGCATGGGCACTGTTGCATTTTATTAAAATGATTATATAGAAACTGAGTTTGTTCATAAACGTGTCTGCGGATAGTCATCTAGCATTTAATTATAATTGTATATTATATATATTGTTATAGATATTATTTATCCATATCTATTTAAGGGTGAAGGTTTAATGAGAAATAGCTTTAAAGGATAGCAGTGAACAATTCACTTTGAAGGAGTGGATAAATGAGTGTCACAGTTCCCCCTGACACTCACAGTGCACACACCCCACGATCTCTCTCTCACGAATTCTAATCACCTGAAGCTCGTTCCCACATTCATCAGCCTCACAGTATTTATGCTCCACTCCTTGTCTGGTCGCAACTACAATCACAGACTCACTTACCTGCTTCTTCCTGGAGACTCTCCGTTATATCCCTAACTCGCCTCTCCAACGAAGTCCAGTTCCTAGCTCTACTCCTCCTTCGTCCAGTTCAGGTTTCCTCGCTATTCAGCGAACAACAGTCATCACCCAGGTTTACCCGCTATTCAGCGAACAACAGTCATCACCCAGGTTTCCTCGCTATTCAGCGAACAACAGTCATCACCCAGGTTTACCCGCTATTCAGCGAACAACAGTCATCACCCAGGTTTACCCGCTATTCAGCGAACAACAGTCATCACCCAGGTTTCCTCGCTATTCAGCGAACAACAGTCATCACCCAGGTTTACCCGCTATTCAGCGAACAACAGTCATCACCCAGGTTTACCCGCTATTCAGCGAACAACAGTCATCACCCAGGTTACCTCGCTATTCAGCGAACTGCAGTCATCACCCAGGTTTACCCGCTATTCAGCGAACAACAGTCATCACCCAGGTTTCCTCGCTATTCAGCGAACAACAGTCATCACCCAGGTTTACCCGCTATTCAGCGAACAACAGTCATCACCCAGGTTTCCTCGCTATCCAGCGAACCGCAGTCATCTCCCAAGTTTACCCATTCCCCTATATCCCTCAATAAACTACACCTCCGGGTTTAACACTACCATCGAGTCTGAGTATCTGTTACAATGAGTTTGTCAAATGTACGTTCTTTTTAGATTCATTACTTCTACAAAACCCAATGGTTTGAGACCAGAGTATGAAGCTAGATCTGCAAATACACAAGAAATACTGTATATATTAAAAACAATTTTACTTCAATGCAAACTTAAACCTGTAGGCTATGCATCATTAATGGGCATCATTTGATAAGCAAAAACCTCAAAGCTAATGAATGCTCATAAACAACAGCCTGGAGAAAGATCAAAAGAGTGCAAGGATTCTTCAAGAACATGAAACCCAATTAGAGCAGTGAACCAACTTAAACAGCTGCCTGAGTCACCAACACACACACACACACACACGTTGGTGTGGCTATCCTTATGAGGACTCTGGCGACTCACTCTCACCGACAAGCGCCATCTCCAATCAGACATTTTTGCATCAGTACCAGTGTGTTTACCTTCCCCTGTGGCGTGACATGGAGCATGTTGCGAGAGCTGCATGGGAGACCAGGGTTTGCATTCCATGTTAAAACCTAGAAGAAATAACATTTGCATAATCAGTGACAAGTGTGATTCAGAGGTTGCATTTTTCCATCTAACATTACATTTTAACTCCACTGATGTTATGTGTAGGTCTGGGGTACAGTATACTGTCTAAAATATGCATTCCTCTTCATTGCATTACAGCCCATACAGCTTGAAGCAACATGCTTCACATCTCACTTTTTGCATCCCTCTGTGGACACTACACCCAAAAAATGGAGCTCACACATGCCCGTATGCACAAACAACACTTTAACTTTGGCCAGTGGGGGCAGTGTGTAGCAAATCGTTAGGTACAGATCATTTGTAACTGTCCCACTTTACATTAAGTGTCTTTAACAACCATATACTTAACATGTAATACAATGTACTTATTATGTACACATATGTTGTTGAATCGTCCTAACATTTAAAGTACTTTAATTAATCTCTAGTTACAGTGTTAAGGCCTTTTAACAACAAACGCATATTTCTCAGTGCGATTAACATTTTTTTTTATGGAAACAATGGATTCCTGATGAGCTCTTTTTTGTGCCTTTTGGAGCGTCTGGAATCGGGGGCTCTGTCATGTTCACTGTTGTCTTTTGTTTTTGTGCTTTTATGTTGAAGTTTAGTTTAGTTCCTGTTTCCTGTTTGGTTTTTGTAGTCCTTTGTAGTTTCATTTTATGATTGGTTTTCCCCTGATTGTTTCCCCAGGTGTCCCTCATTCCCTTGTTTGTTCATTTATGTATTTAAGTCCTTGGTTTCCCTGTCTCCAGTGTTAGTTCTTGCATGTTTTGGTTTTCTCTGTGCCAGGTTTCCTGTGTTTTTCTTTTATTCCTAGTTTTCTTTGTTTAATAAATAAACTGCTGCACATAGATCCTTATTCTCTGCCTGCTTCGTCACATTTTCCTTTAAATCACCTTTTTTAATAAACAACTGTACAGATATTAAGTGTTTTTGTTCGCCAAGTATTAACAAAATGAATGATGTGACTTGCAGTGCACTGTATGTACGTCTTTGTATCAAAATGCCTTTGTATACCAAAAATGTGGTATTGTCTCCTCAAAATTGTTATTTCTGTGTAATTGTTAATACTCATTAAAAGCTGTCATTGGCAAGTATTAGTATCTAAATATAGCTGCAAGCAGTGATGACGGGCCCAAGTACCATGGATCCATTTCCACCTCGTGGCTTTCGAAATGTGGACACATACATTTGATATTTTACATTATTCTAAAGCATTTTGAAGCAATTTGGGTAAATATAAGAGGACTATTTTAAAGTCTGTTGTAAGAGCCACACTTCCTGCTGCCTGGTGGTGGTGCTATGACAGTGACCCAAAATAGTCACATCCATGTGATTAGCCGCCAAAACTCAATTTTGACTCAATCTAAATCACACACTGCACACAGAAGTTATGAGACCCTTCCTGTTTCACATTTTTCACCATTAATTGAATGCTCCTCATGGTAACAACATTCGATATATCAAAAATCTGTTTGTAATTTGGCATCTTCAATGTTTTGGTATAATGTTGTCTAAATGTGGTGACAGTCTCATGATTCACCTAGGAGGAGTATTTAAAAGTTCAGAGACTGCAATATTAAAAAAAAATCCAAAATGGCTGACTTTCTGTTGGGCAGCTATAGGAATAAAAGTTCTCAGGTTTATAAGAACTATATATGTACCAGTTCTGGTGAAAATGGTTGTGCTACAGAGGCCGTTTTACACACACATTTTAAAGGGGACGCTACAGGGTGCTTACCACAAACCCTTATCCTAAACCTACACATATCTCAATCTCAGTAGCAGCTGAAATGTGAATCGTGTTTGAATTTTGCTGAACAACATGTAGATTGTTTTAATTATTTTAATATTAGTACATAGCAGTTAAAGACATCTTATGTAAAGTGGGACCATTTTAGCTAAATACAATTCAGTCTACTATTTCCGATTTCACTGTTAAATCTGTTTGTGTATAATAAGAGGAAATGGAATTGAGTCCAAATAAAATTTCTCTCTGGTTATTGCATTGCATTGCTAGAGCATGAATGTGTGTGTATGGGCAGAAATTAATGTAATAAAGAAAAAGCCACTTACAGTAATAAAAGGGCATTTTTAATTGCTTGGTGTGTATTAACTGTATACACAATGATAGCGCTGAAAAGATTTATATTTCATCTATTGTTCATCTTATCATATACTGTAACCCAGTTAACACATTTTTGTCCCAGAACAGAGCTTTGAGGTTCATTTTTGGTTTTCCATTTTGTATGATTATTATATGGAAATAGAAAGTTTGTTTTATGTTGTACATGACTGTCTACCTAAAGTTCCCTTAACATCCTAACTTTCAGAATCTTTCTGCTACCATGCTGCAATCTCAATGAACAGATGAGCCATTAATAGATTATGTATTATAATGAATGATACTTAGAATATAAAAGCTCTGTTGTCAGCGGTTCAAGTTACAAGCCACCACATTAAAAGTAAAATCAAATTAGTTGACCTTAGATTTTTCAAGCCAATCGGTTTGCATGCTTTTTCTAATAAACTTGTTTATTAGGCTCAAGTAAACTGCACTTAATTTTTTAAGTATTTTAAACTAATTACAAGTAAGTTTAACTCATATATGTTTTGATTTCATTATTTACAGTAAATTGGGTTATAGCATGTCTTATACAGTATAAGTCAAATTATGAGTAGACTCTAGGTTAGCCATATGGCACATTGGATTCTACTCAATCAATAGGAAAAGAAAACCCACTAATGCCCATTCAGTGGAAATTTCTGTCAAGAATAAGATGCTGAAATTTCTGAAAAGCAGCACTATATTTTGTTGCACGCTTGGTTTCTGTTTTTGTTGGGTAGCCCCAACCACAGTTCAATCTCATTGGTCCAAAATTCTGCCCCTCATTTACTCTAAATCTCAAGGAGAGGCTGTGCACGTCAACATTATTTTACAAATTCCACAAGTTCAACAGGGCCAACACTAAAAAGGTAAAAATATTGAGAAGCATTGCAGAAATCATGAAAAAGACAGTAAGGTATGTGTTTTTAGTTTATAGTTTTTAACTGTAGAATTCATTGCAAGTGTAAGGCCAGCAACATACTGTACTGTACTACATACTGTGCAAGTACACTAATGCAGATGTGAGCGCTGTTAGGTTGAACATACTGTATATTGTGCATTCTTGCAATCCTGTGGTGGTAAAAATCTCAGGACTTCAGGGGGCGATAGAGTTACCTTCAAAAGTGTGCAATTAAACTGGTTATTAAATTATTATTGAAGAAAGTTGCTTTAAATATATTGACTTTAAATTACATGCTCAGCATTATTCTCTTCAAACAGTATACAGATTGAAAGACAAAAAACCCTGTAGTAGCGGACAGTTCACAATGTATAGGAATGCTACTGTACAGGACCCTCTGCTACAACATTGAGAATGCAACAAATACTTCATTCACGAGTTCACATGTTCATGTAATCTTTGAATGAAGAGAAAGCAAACATATTTGGCATGCTGTCCATAATGGAGGTCTTGAGACTCGATCCATGCCTGAGGTACCTCCCAAAAACTGCTCAAAATGCAGATTGCTACTGTGGATAATGATCAGGACAGCGAGCTGGGAATATGGACTCAGGCTGGGAGTGAAGTGTGGTGGTGGTGTAGTGGTCTAATGCACATAACTGGTAAACTGGTAATCAGAAGGTTGGTGGTTCGATCCCCACAGCCACCACCATTGTGTCCTTGAGCAAGGCACTTAACTCCAGGTTGCTCCGGGGGGATTGTCCATGTAATAAGTGCACTGTAAGTCGCTTTGTATAAAAGCATCTGCCAAATGCATAAATGTAAATAAATAAAAACTCCCAAATTTACCTCTACTTCTTCCAAGCTCGCTTTTGAATTCCCAAGAATAACATATGTTCCGCCTCTACACACAAATACTTAAGAAAGGGGCTGAGGATCCTGTAGAATTTAAAGGGTTTATCTCTTAATGCCGTGGAATAGGCTTCATTAGAGATAACTCCCTTAGCAATGCTTATCTACTGAGCCAGGGTTGTGTCTGTTATCCATTGCAACAAAATACAGTTGCGGGCACAGTGTAGCAATATTTGAAAGAGATGAGCACCTTTAAAGCCATGAGGGAGTTCCTTTGTAAGTCCCAATAGGCAGATCCTAGGTCCTAATTGCAAAGAGCAGGAGAAGATTTCCCCCAATTCTAAGAAAACACCCAACCAGAACTGTTGGACCTGGAAACACCCCCAAAAGCAATGCATAAGGGTTCCCTCAGTAACCTTGCATTTATTGCTGAGGCTGGATAGATTGGGATTCATTCTGTGTCTACGTGCTGGGGTAATGTGTAATCTGTGCAATATTTTAAACTGCATTTCCCAGGATGCATTGTCTGCTAAGGAGGAGGGTAATTAAATTGCCACTCTCCAATCTACTTCACATATTTCTTCCCCAAGATAAATTTCCCATAATCCCTTGACTTTATCTGAATTATCCTTGTTTGAAATTATAAGTATATTGTAAAAATTACTTTGCTGATCGAGAAGATAACAATTTGTTCAACTGTACCTCTAATGTGGACATTCCAAGGCCAGCTGGATGTTCCCTTAACTTATTTGACACAAAGCTATGTATTTGGTGATAAGTAAAATCAAATCAAATCAAATCACTTTATTGTCACACTACCATGTACACAAGTGCAACAGTAGGTAAAATTCTTGTGTGCAGTTCCGAGCAACATAGTAGTCATGACAGTGACGAGACATATACCAATTACAATAAACAACAGATTTACACAATTTACATATCAAATGTACACATACTTACACAGCACAATAATTATATACAATGTACAGTAGACAATACACACAATATACAATACAATAAGTAAAGAGTATATGAATTATATATATATATATATATATATATATATATATATATATATATATATATAAGTAGTTGTATTGAGGAGAATATAATTATGACAGTCCAGTGTGAGATATAAGATTAATAAAGTGCAGTGCTAATTATTGATCCTGATAGATCAAGTGTTCAACAGTCTGACTGTTTGGGGGAAGAAGCTGTCATGTAGTCGGCTGGTGCGGGTCCTGATGCTGCGATACCGCCTGCCTGATGGTAGCAGTGAGAACAGACCATGACCCGGGTGGCTGGAGTCTCTGATGATCCTCCGAGCTTTTTTCACACCGCCTGGTATATATGTCCTGGAGGGAGGAAAGCTCACCTCCGATGATGTTTCTGGCAGTTCGCACCACCCTTGCAGGGCTTTGCAGTTGTGGGCGGTGCTATTGCCGTACGAGGCGGTGATGCAGCCAGTCAGGATGCTCTCTACAGTACTGGTGTAGAACCATGTGAGGATGTGGTGGTTCATTCCAAACTTCCTCAGCCGTCTCAGGAAGAGGCGCTGGTGAGCCTTCTTCACAACGGCCTCAGTGTGGACGGACCATGTGAGTTCCTCAGTAACGTGGACACCGAGGATCTTGAAACTGCTGACTCTCTCTACCGGTGCTCCATTAATGGTGATGGGGCTGTGTTCTCTGTATTTCCTCCTGAAGTCCACTACAAGCTCCTTGGTTTTACTGACGTTGAGGGAGAGGTTGTGCTCCTGACACCAGCGTGTCAAAGTGTGCACCTCCTCTCTGTAGGCTGTTTCATCATTGTCAGTGATCAGACCTACCACCGTCGTATCGTCAGCAAACTTAATGATGGTTTTGGAGCTATGTGTTGCCACACAGTCATGTGTGTACAGTGAATACAGGAGTGGGCTGAGAACACAGCCCTGCGGGGCTCCAGTGTTGAGGGTCAGTGATGAGGAGATGTTGCTGCCCATTCTTAACCACCTGACATCTGCCTGACAGGAAATCCAGGATCCAGCTGCACAGTGAGCTTTTTAAGCCCAGAGCCCGGAGTTTCTCATCAAGCTTGGAGGGCACTATGATGCTGAATGCTGAGCTGTAGTCTACAAACAGCATTCTCACATATGTGTTCCTTTTTTCCAGGTGGGAGAGAGCAGTGTGCAGTGTAGATGCAATGACATCATCAGTGGAGCGGTTGTTGTGGTAGGCAAACTGCAATAGGTCCAAAGAGGTGGGCAGAACAGAGCAGATGCAATCTTTGATTAACCTCTCAAAGCATTTGCTGATGCTGGGGGTCAGAGCATCAGGACGCCAGTCATTTAAGCAAGTGATTATAGCTTGCTTCGGTACAAGCACAATGGTTGATGTTTTGAAGCATGTGGGGACTACAGACAGGGAGAGGGACAGATTGAAGATGTCCGTAAAAACACCAGCCAGTTGATTCACGCACGCTCTGATGACGCGGCCTGGAATGCCATCTAGACCCGCGGCTTTACGGATGTTCACCCGTCGGAAGGATCGGGTTACATCCACAACAGAGACGGAGAGTGAACCAACCTCTGTGGCGTCAGCCGCGAGTGCTCTCTCCACGAGGGCGGTGTTGTTGTCCTCAAAACGAGCATAAAATGTATTAAGTTTGTCCGGGAGAGATGCAGCGGTGTTCATGGCTGAGTCTTTATTCTGTTTGTAGTCCGTGATGGTGTTAATTCCCTGCCACATACTTCTAGAGTCAGTGGTGTTGAACTGTCCTTCAAGTTTGTGCCTGTACTGGCTTTTGGCTGCACTGATAGTGTTACGGAGGGCATAACTTGCTTGTTTATGCTCCTCCGTATTAGAAGAATATGCCGCGCGAACATCGCCATTAACCCATGGTTTCTGGTTGGGGTATATCCATATTGTTTTGGTCGGAACTACATCCTGTACGCACTTCCTGATGAAACACGTTACGCTGTCAGCGTAAACCTCGATGTCGTCATCAGAGGCAGACCGGAACATCTCCCAGTCCGCGTGATCAAAACAGTCTTGTAGCGCAGAGTCTGATTAGTCCGACCAGCACTGGATTGTTCTGAGGGTGGGTGCGTCCCGTTTCAGTTTCTGCCTGTAAGCGGGCAGAAGCAGAATGGAAGAGTGGTCCGATTTGCCAAATGGGGGGCAGGGGAGGGATTTGTAGCCATCCCGGAAAGGAGAGTAACAATGATCTAAAACCCGGTCCCCTCGTGTGTTGAATTTTATGTGTTGGTGGTATTTTGGAGCGATTGTTTTAAAATTGGCTTAGTTAAAGTCCCCGGTAACAATGAACGCAGCCTCAGGGTGCGCAATTTCCTGCACACTTATGCTCCCATACAGTTCCCTGAGTGCCCGGTCTGTATCGGCTTGTGGGGGGATGTACACAGCTGTGATGAATTCCCTCGGTAGCCAGAATGGTCGACACGGAAGCATGAGATATTCCAGATCAAGAGAGCAGAAAGACTTGATGAAATGTACGTTCCTCTGATCACACCATGATTTGTTGATCATAAAACATACACCACCACCTCTGCTTTTACCAGAGAGGTCTTTTGCTCTGTCTGCTCGGTGCATGGAAAAGCCCGTGATTTCGATGGCCGAGTCTGGAATCTCCGCAGACATCCAGGTTTCTGTAAGGCAGATAACACAGCAATCTCTCGTCTCTCGTTGGAAAGAGATCCGCGCTCTCAGCTCGCAGAACTTGTTGTCCAGAGACTGAACATTTGGCAGTAGTATACTGGGTAGCGGGGTTCGATTTGCGCGACATCTTACTCTGATGAGAACGCCGGCTCATTTTCCTTTTTTCCTTCTGCGTTCTGCGGCCGAGCAGCCCAGACAAAAGGCTCCGCCGGCGTGTTTGTAAACAGCGGGTCGGCATTGAAGAATTTGAAGTCCGGTTTTCGATGTGTAATTGTAGAACCAATGTCCAAAAGCGTTTGTCTGTCGTAAACAATAAGGCAGACAACGTCCAAGACAAAAAAACAAAGAACTGTAAACAAAACAAACAAAAAGTGTTTCTTATCAATATTATACTTTGAAACAATCTGATCAAAGGTCATCGGCTTATCATTTTCAATTACATCACCTATAACTCAAATCCCTTTTTTCCAGACTGATAGTCCCTCATTCAACCCAGGGGGGAAATCTGGATTGTTGTGTATAGTTGTTAATGGTGTAGATGTGTAGCAATGTGCTCTGTTTTATGGGCCAGCCTCCACACCTTAACCATATCATTAAGAATTGAGTTGCCTTGGGTTAAAACTGACAGTTTGGGGGATGACATGTATAATAGATTACGAAGAGGGATAGATCTGATACCTGCCACTTCTGCTCTGACCCAGGTCAAATTAAGATCATCTAGGTGCCATTCCAGTATAAAATTTAATTGAGCAGATATTTGGTATAATTCAAATGAGGGAGATGCCAGCCCTCCAAGTCTACTAGGGAGCGATAGAAAACTATGTTTAAGTTTCCAAACTTCGTTGTTTTAAGGCTGTACCGGGAAGAAAAACAAGAAGCATCTGGAAGAGAAATAGCAGATGGGGTACAATGTTCATCTTGACATTCTCTCTATTGTTCTATGAGTACACCCTCTGCCCAAGGAAGACGCGATTTACCGGCAGGCAAACCATTTTGCGGAATATACATCACACGGGGTTGCCGAAGGGGACAACCATCACATGTGGAGCACTTTCCTCAGTACGGGGAACTTTCGGATCCCTTTCGGGGAAGCCCGTACTGGGGTGGCAGCGAGCCTCCAGGTTCCAGACATTGAGATTACAGAGGTCCGGTCGTGGGTGCCTGATGGTGCCCCGTCCCCGAGGAAGAAGGTCCATCCTCAGGGGAATTCACCAGGGGGGGCTATCGTGAGGAGCGAACGTGTTCTGTCTGAACACATGCAGACAGTTCAGCACTGACTGAGCGTGCTCGTTGGTGAGGCGCGCCATCATTGAGACCGAGTCTACTCCATACCGAGAAAAGAGATGCTCTGAACCGGGGCGAGCTTGCTCTTTTCCCAGTTGACCCAAAGCCCCAAGCGGCTGAGGTGCCTGAGCACCCAGGTCCCTGTGCACACACAACATGTCCCACGAGTGAGATAGGATTAGCCAGTCGTCGAGATAGTTGAGGATGCGGATGCCCACTTCCCTTAGCAGAGCCCAAGGTGCTGAGTCTAGAGACATCAAAACACTTACCTGGCTCCTTGTGACCGCTCCCGGAACAGCCTGGGATGGGGCAGGAAGATTTTCATCCTTGTAGCCCGTGGAGACATAACATCAGGGGCGGATTTTTGCCACAGCTGGGCGTGCAGGGGCAGGAGGCCATGCCTGCCAGAGAGAGAAACCGTGCCCGGTGGTCATGATAACGACGGCCGGGGACACCAACTGTGAGGCCCAGGAAATGCGAAGACTGCTTTTTTCTTAGAATGTGGGTAAGGAAAGGAAATAAAGAACCTCCACCCGGCCCTCCACTGGGGGAAGGAGTGGTGCTTGTACCAGCTCCTGTGCAGTGGGTCTCCTACTCTTTCTTGGGTTCTTGGCTTAGAGACCATGCCGTGACCATCATCACTCGGAGGGCGAGACCAGTCACTGAGCACAGCTCCTGCATAAATCTAGTGCAGGGCGAAGGCAGCCTGTCCAGTGGCACTGTAGGCTCAGTCGTGAGTGATGACGTAAACCCACGGGCCCTGGATGGGAGACTCGGATGGCTCTGTCAGGTGGAGGCATTCTATGGTCACAAGTGCACCGCGATCGCCTTACCAACCTGGGGAGTCATCGAGCAGTCCCACCGTTGAGGGTAGTGAGAGAGGACGAGCCCAAGAATGGGCTCCGGGCAGTAAAAGGTGCCCGCCACAATCGCATGAGCACTTCCGGGAAGAAAGGTACGGGGGCAGGGTGTGGCCGTATGCTGCGCTCGGAGCCCCGGGACCTATCACCGGGCCATGAGGGTTCAGGGGGAGTGGAAGATTCCACTCCATCCCGACGCTCGCAGACGCCCGGGCAAGCATAGACGTCAGCTGCGCATGGCGACAAACTGAACCAACCCACTCTCCGATGCTGTAATCATAAGCTCATCCACTTCATGAGCCGCGACCCCGAACTCGCCCTGAGACGAGCCAGCGGTCACATCGTGAACTCGCTGGGGCAAACGAGCGTGCTGGGGAATGGGAGATCCGTGGGGGGTTTCCCATTGAAATTGCCCCCAATGCTAACCGACCCCGCCTCATACCCATGGGTAGAAGGACCGAGTCGGAGAACTGCTGGAGTGGCTTTCCCTCTTACGAGACCGCAACATTGCCAGAATCATGCCCTCGCAGTGAGAGCATGATCCATCCACAAGCACTGTCCCTGCGTGGGCAGTGCCCAACACCAGAGGCAGCAATAGTTGCCCTGGGAAGCGGAGAGGTAATGATCGCAACCAGGAAACATACACAAATGAAAAAGGCATCTTGAAAAATACATTTTTTGTTTGCGCCACTCTTTTAGAGGAAATTAAACTATTTTATGTGTTTATATATATATATATATCAGTGAAGCAAGCCATCATTAGGCTGAAAAATCAAAACAAACCCTTCAGAGAGATAGCAAAAACATTAGGTGTGGCCAAATCAACTGTTTGGAACATTCTTCAAAAAGAAAGAACGCACCGGTGAGCTCAGCAACACCAAAAGACCCGGAAGACCACGGAAAACAACTGTGGTGGATGACCGAAGAATTATTTCCCTGGTGAAGAAAACACCCTTCACAACAGTTGGCCAGATCAAGAACACTCTCCAGGAGGTAGGTGTATGTGTGTCAAAGTCAACAATCAAGAGAAGACTTCACCAGAGTGAATAAAGAGGGTTCACCACAAGATTTAAACCATTGGTGAGCCTCAAAAACAGGAAGGCCAGATTAGAGTTTGCCAAACAACATCTAAAAAAGCCTTCACAGTTCTGGAACAACATCCTATGGACAGATGAGACAAAGATCAACTTGTACCAGAGTGATGGGAAGAGAAGAGTATGGAGAAGGAAAGGAACTGCTCATGATCCAAAGCATACCACCTCATCAGTGAAGCATGGCAGTGGTAGTGTCATGGCGTGGGCATGTATGGCTGCCAATGGAACTGGTTCTCTTGTATTTATTTATGCAGCAGGATGAATTCTGAAGTGTTTCGGGCAACATTATCTGCTCATATTCAGCCAAATGCTTCAGAACTCATTGGACGGCGCTTCACAGTACAGATGGACAATGACCCGAAGCATACTGCGAAAGCAACCAAAGAGTTTTTTAAGGGAAAGAAGTGGAATGTTATGCAATGGCCAAGTCAATCACCTGACCTGAATCCGATTGAGCATGCATTTCACTTGCTGAAGACAAAACTGAAGGGAAAATGCCCCAAGAACAAGCAGGAACTGAAGACAGTTGCAGTAGAGGCCTGGCAGAGCATCACCAGGGATGAAACCCAGCGTCTGGTGATGTCTATGCGTTCCAGACTTCAGGCTGTAAAAACACACTGTTTACTATGCATTGCCAGTGCTGCCAAATTAATTGCAACACACTGTTTCCCTGGCCACTTTATTGAGTACCACTTTAAATTTTATTTGATGTAGACACACTATTCTGTATTGTATTATTTTTCCAACCTCATCTCTTCAAACATATGATGACATATCTGATGCTATAACATCTATGTAATACCACAAAAACTAAAGTTGTCTTCAATCAAACTTGTCATTGAAGTATCAATGTGCAAAAACAGGTCATGCCAATTTGTGTTAAAAAGCAACAACTGACGTGAACCCTTATTTGAACCCAGACCACTTGCAGTAAAAATGTTGAAGTCTATAACAACAAAGTTGTGTCTTAGTATAAGCACATTGGTCACCGTAAATACTCATTAAACAAGATTCGTGACTGAAAAAAATCTTTTGCAGTTTTTCATATTTTCTTTTTCCCATCCACCGATTGTTGCACTTCTACTTTGCATAGTTTGTTAAAAACAGTGTATCGACCACTAAATTATCGTGAACAATTCTTATCTCCCACACCACTTAGTTATTTCTTCAGAACAAAACATTCCCCTTAACAGTTCACTCCATACAAATATATTCAAGATCACATTTTAGCCAAGTCCACACATTTTGAATCTAATGTTTAACAATTGAAGCTATACTGCAAGGCAACACCCAGAGTCTCATTGCTCAAACTTGCAGACTTCAATCTCAACTCATTGCCTGCTAGAATACCCGACAATTTGGACACTCACAAAAAGTGGCATTAGAATTTCTTACTCTTGCATCTAGGAAAAGATCAAATATAATATTACATAAACTTTTATCATACATTGCGTAACTAATGACACCTTTTGCCTGGTTTTGTTTTGACCTATTCACATTCCACGTTTAAACCTCAGTCATAAGTGATGTTTGAAAGGATTTGCAACCAAGTATTAAAAAGTGAAAGTTTGATTTATGATTGTTAATCTGTCCCATTACTTTTGGTCCCTTAAAAAGTGGGAGGCACATATACAAACTGTTGTAATTCCTACACCATTCACCTGATTTGGATGTAAATACCCTCAAATTAAAGCTGAACGTCTGCAGATAAAGAACATCTTGTTCGTTTCATTTCAAATCCATTGTGGTAGTGTATAGAGCCAAAAAGATTAGAATTGTGTCTATGTCCCAATATTTATGGACCTGACTGTAGATCCAACAGCGTAGAGAGATGAATGGAGGTTAATGAACTTGCTTGCTCGGCTCCGAAGAAGATATCTGAAGTGTGTTTGCAGCGTCACTCCTTTTATATCCGTATGTCCGGGGGAGTGGCATGCAAATTCCACACGCCAATTTCCATTGGCCTTTTCTCAAGATCAGAGATGTCTGGGCTCTGCAGGAGCAACACCTAGAGTCAACTCATCGACACAATATCGAGTGAGTGACAGATAGGGAAATGACTACTCCAGCATATTGCGTCACGTGACCCCCAAATGTCCCCCTCTCTTATTTCAAGCAATTTGATAGCATAGGTAAGTCCTTCATTTGGAATGGTATATGTCCTAGATTACATTTTAATATGTTACATAGGCTGATTGACAAAGGTGGGCTAGGCCTACCCAAGATTTTGCTTAAATATTATGCATTCGGAACAGGCTTTTGGCTCATTGGTCGCTTCCACCTGAGAGAGCCCCCTCCCTGGTTTTGTATTGAACAGGACGTTCTTACCCCTATTTCGCCATTGCAAAGCCTTTCTATCAAACTAACCGGAGAGGTTAAGTTACACCCCGTTATCTCACATTTGCACTCAGTATAGACAAAAGTGTCCAGAGTGTTTAATTTGGATATTTATTTAAATGTTGTCTCAAGTATATGGCTGAACCCTAGACTAAGTATTAATAAGTCCCCTTTCTGCTGGTCAGAATGGATTGTGAGGGGGGTTACAACACTCGGTGACCTATGTGAGAGTGCAGTGTTGAGATCTTTAGAAAATGTGGTTCAGCATTTTAGGATTCCCAGATCTCAATTCTATAGATATTAAAAGCTGCGCCACCTGCTCTGTATTGTTTTTGGGAGTAGCATACACCCTTCTAAAGCGGCAGATACTGTGGGAGAGGTGATTACTGCTTTTGGAAAAGGTAATGAGGTGTCTGTGTATTACTCCCTGCTAATTCAGAGTCTGGGCGATGGAACTTCAACTTTTAAGAGATTATGGGAGAAAGATTTAAACTTGGTATTGGAGGAGGGAGTGTGGGCTAGGATTCTAAAAACATCAAGTCTACGTCTAGGGATCCAGGGGTTTGACTTATGCAATTCAAGATTTTACATAGATTCTATTGGACCCCCTCTAGATTGTATAGGCTTGGTCCACCTGCTGGTGATGCCTATCTGAAGATGGAGAAACAACCCAGGTTTTTTGGGGTTATGTTAAGATCCAATAGTTTAAGTTGAAGGTTCAGAGTTACATATATGATTTTTTGGGCACTCGAATTTCATTTTGCCCCAGACTCTGTATTCTGGGTGATGGGGCGGTCATAAATTTGGGGGACAAACCCATAAAAATTGGGTCCTGACTAGTATTATGATTAGTAGGAAGATTATTTTAAAGGGATGGAGGTCAGATGGGGCTCCCTCATTTCCGGAGTAGTGTGCAGAGATGGCGAGGGTGGCAGCTTTTGAGGAGATGAAGGTTGATTGGAAATGGGGCAATTATTTAGTGTTTTGGGGGGACTCTTGGGGAGGGGCTGTGGAGAGAAGTACATTTTATTTATATATGATTATATTTTCTTTTTAATTTTATTTTTATTTAAAAATGTCTGTGTTTGTGTATTCTATTTGTGACTACAGGGGTGTACATTGGGGGTCAGGATGGGGTATTAGTGGAGGTTAAATGTTAAATGTTGACTCAGTGTATATATGTGTTTTTTCTTTGTTATATGTTTATGAATCAATAAATAAATGTTAAATTAAAAAAATACATAAAAAAGAATTGATAACTGAGTTCAATCAAAAGTCTGCTTCCAGACAGAACACAGATTTTTAAGGAGACCAGGTTTTGATGAGTAATAGATTAAAAGACTGACATGAAGTAGAGCTACCCTTTGACTTCAACAGCTTCTTGAAGTCTGTTCCCCTCTCTTGCTAATATGTTTATGAAACTCCCTTGTTTGAACATTGGAAACTGAAGAAGGAAAAGTAGCATAGAATACCCAAGAGAGAGAGGGAGAGAAAGAGAAAGCTGGAGAGAGAGAAAAGTGTTCGCTGACTCCTGGATACACGGCCAAATGGTCCTCTTCCAGCTGGACTGCTGGATGGTGGCACTGGACCCACTCCACTGTGCCCATTGGCAGATGGTCGATGAACTGCTTCAGCACCACCAGGTTGACGATTTCATCGGCATTATGGTCCTCAGACAGCAACCACCTCCGACAGGTATCACGGAGCTTTTGGGCAAAGGTGAACGGGTGGCGGAACTCACCGAATATCAGCGCCTGGAAGCACAGACGGTGCTTTCTGATTTAAGGCTGACACATTTCAGTATGGCTCATTTTAGGTCCACATACAAGGGCTGCAAGCTGAGTCTCCCCAGACAACAGCGGCAATAGACAGACCACCCACTGCATGCAGGACAACCCTGACCCCTCAGCGGCATGCTCAAAGAGTTCAATGAAAGTTTCGGGTCATCCTGGGGAATGATCTGGTGAATGGCAGGTACGGTCGCTGCTGGAGTACCCCTGGTGGCAGCAAGCTCCAGATCACCTGTCGATCCTCAGCCTGGGCTTGCATAAGAGCTTGGAACCATTGCTCCTGTTCCGTCCGCAGCTCCATTAAAAATGGACAGTTTTTATTTACAAACAATATTAGCTTTTCAGCTAAACACTCAAAAAGACCATTCAGAACCCAAAATATGTTGATTTCACTAATGGCCTTCAACACCAAAGGTGTTGCTGACCTGACCACAAATAATGACCCTACTACTTTTGACACACAGATTGCAAGATCAAAAAGAATTTATAACTGCTCCCAGAGTTCCATCAAAATTTCTGCTCCCAGACAGAACTTCATCATTTTTAAGGAGACCAGGTTTTGATGAGTAATAGATTAAAAGACTGACATCAAGTAGAGCTACTCTTTGACTTCAACAGCTTCTTAACCACTGTGCCTGAAAGGGATCCAATTTATTGAAGGCTCTCAAAACTGAATGACTGTATGACAGGGCCATATATAAATGAGTCAAAATGAAAGAATGGAGGATGGAGTTCCTCTACACATATGTTAGTACATGTTAGCTGCAATTGGACTTTCCATTCATTTACAAATGTTTTGTATAGGTCATTGTCTGTAGACAATTGTCTGCATTTTATTTTTGTTTAGTATATTGACAAGTGTTGGACTGGTGATTGGATAGATTGTTATAATGCACTTTTAATCATCAAGTCTATTATAAGAACATATTTTAAATAACTAATTCTCTTTCATCCAATTTTAATCATGCCATGTCAAAATATGAGGGATTATGGAATTTGGATTGTTTTCAGATTGTGGTTTTCCAAAGTGTGATGATGACAATGTTACCTTACATTGCTCCAGGCATTTCAAGAGAGACAGAGAGAGAAAGGGTGAGTGAATGGGGATTAGTCCTTTTAAATACAGACCGGGTTGTGCTCAGGGACACTGGCGGGAGGATAACACAGCATTCACGTGTCATTTCCAGCTCTTTCATTGTGCAATACTTGATTAATGTGCTCACTCTGTATGCCCCCTATACACACACACACACTTGCAAACAGCCTGCTGTGATTAATAGCTGACTCAGGTGAACAGAGGATTGGCTTGCAAATGATCTCACACTACTTCTAAAAAGGAAAGCAGGTTACCGCCTGAGAGACTGAGGTGAAACATGTACCATTTCTCTGTTTTTATTTATGCATGAGAGATCAGCATACTGTATATACATCTCTGTGAATGCACATAAGCCCATTCGACACCTGCAGATACAGATAAAGAAATGCAAGACTTGTGAGATGGATGTATTGTACTGAATCCCCAAGTGTACTTATTATTTCTTCTCAAGCCCCTTGCACACTATATTCACTATTCTGCCTGTATATGTGTTTAGTGCTGTCTCTCAGTGTGCTATTACCAGTGTGGCAGTTCTAAATGAATCAATAATCAAAAGCGAGGAAGACACTTGCATTCAACTTTCTCTGCAGTGTGGGCAAAAGCTTGTACTCTTTATTATGTTGCTGCTGTCAACCTCTCTGCATCTTCATCACCACCCTAAAGGTTTAAAATGAAGAGGAATGACAAATTAACAAAATAAAAATCTATAAAAAGATTAATGGCTGTACCCCATCATGAACACATCATGAGCCTGTTTTCACACTTGGTTCGATTGGTTGGTCCAGTCCCTATTTAGATTTGCCCCCTAACACTTCTGGTCTATTTTCATTTTGCTCTTTTTGATCTGAACTGCAGTATGTTTGCATCATCAGTGTGAGTACCACTGTGAGTATTGCAGCAGATTTGTATTACTGAAGCTGCAGTAGGTAACAAATCAGGAGAAGATACCACTTTTACTGAGTTGAAGTATATTAGTTACAGTGTCTGTATTGTCAAACCAAGCTTATGAACGAAGCATGAAAAAGTGTACTTATATATATATAACACTTTTGCATTGCAAAATATGATTTATAACTATATATGTAATTGATATATGTATTCATACATATGCAAAGCGTACTTCCAAATATTTGCATTTTTAATATAAATGTGTCCAATGCAATACAATGTCTGACACAATTATTTTAGAAAATAATGATAACAAAATGTGTACAGGAAGACTACTCAAAAGCAGGTTCTGTGCTGTTGTGTATGCCAATTTGTGCTTCTAATCCACTAGACATTTAAGGTACTGCACTATAATTATTCAGTACAATTTATTATTGATTTCCCTCAGTGAATGCAGTCAAGAGTTAACATGCATGCAGCTCATTTCGGTGGTTGATTTCATCATATAAGCCTTATATATATATATATATATATATATGTCAGTAAATGCTGTATTAGTGTTAAATAGTGATTCTATGTACATTGAAGAGGTTGTTAAATTATTATTGTATCTTCGTTGTAAGTACACTTGATGTTCATTTCGCTTCTATTTCATAAAAATGTATATCTCTTTTGAGTGTAACTTCTTGATACGTACACTCACCTAAAGGCTTATTAGGAACACCATACTAATTCTGTGTTTGACCCCGTTTCGCCTTCAGAACTGCCTTAATTCTACGTGGCATTGATTCAACAAGGTGCTGAAAGCATTCTTTAGAAATGTTGGCCCATATTGATAGGATAGCATCTTGCAGTTGATGGAGATTTGTGGGATGCACATCCAGGGCACGCAAGCTCCTGTTCCACCACATCCCAAAGATGCTCTATTGGGTTGAGATCTGGTGACTGTGGGGGCCATTGTAGTACAGTGAACTCATTGTCATGTTCAAGAAACCAATTTGAAATGATTCGAGCTTTGTGACATGGTGCATTATCCTGCTGGAAGTAGCCATCAGAGGATGGGTACATGGTGGCCATAAAGGGATGGACATGGTCAGAAACAATGCTCATGTAGGCCGTGGCATTTAAACGATGCCCAATTGGCACTAAGGGGCCTAAAGTGTGCCAAGACAACATCCCCCACACCATTACACCACCACCACCAGCCTGCACAGTGGTAACAAGGCATGATGGATCCATGTTCTCATTCTGTTTATGCCAAATTCTGACTCTACCATCTGAATGTCTCAACAGAAATCGAGACTCATCAGACCAGACAACATTTTTCCAGTCTTCAACTGTCCAATTTTGGTGAGCTCTTGCAAATTGTAGCCTCTTTTTCCTATTTGTAGTGGAGATGAGTGGTACCCGGTGGGGTCTTCAGCCCATCCGCCTCAAGGTTGTGCATGTTGTGGCTTCACAAATGCTTTGCTGCATACCTCGGTTGTAACGAGTGGTTATTTCAGGCAAAACTGCTCTTCTATCAGCTTGAATCAGTCGGCCCATTCTCCTCTGACCTCTAGCATCAACAAGGCATTTTCGCCCACAGGACTGCCGCATACTGGATGCTTTTCCCTTTTCACACCATGCTTTGTAAACCCTAGAAATGGTTGTGCGTGAAAATCCCAGTAACTGAGCAGATTGTGAAATACTCAGACTGGCCCGTCCGGCACCAACAACCATGCCATGCTCAAAATTGCTTAAATCACCTTTCTTTCCCATTCTGTCATTCAGTTTGGAGTTCAGGAGATTGTCTTGACCAGGACCACACCCCTAAATGCATTGAAGCAACTGCCATGTGATTGGTTGATTAGATAATTGCATTAATGAGAAATTGAACAGGTGTTCCTAATAATCCTTTGGGTGAATGTATATTGCCTGAAACAATGTCAAAAAGGAACATGTTCGAACTATGTGCAAAGCAAAATGTATTATTCAAATGAATATGTTGTTGATTGGTGAATGTAATATTCATTCATATTTTCTTGTCTTGTTTGTAGTTTTACAAAGTTCAAGAAAGAATTCAGAACTGAACATTGAGAAGAACAATCACCAGTAGAGTTACTAATCTTTCTCAGACTGCTTTCTGGAGTTCTTTTCTGAAGTTCTACCCTAAATGTTAAGCCTTTGCTCAAGCTACGCAATTGGTTAGAACATAATAGGTTCAATTAATTTTAACCAGTACAAGATTTAATATACATAACAAAAAAAGTCATTAATTAAATGTTTTCAATATTTGGGAATAAAATGTCATCATTCAGTAACTGTTCTGTTGGTGTTCCGCAAGGCTCAGTCTTAGGCCCTTTGTTATTCAGTCTATATGTTAACGACTTACCGCTAGCATGTTCTCAAGTTGACACCCAAATGTATGCAGGTGACACGGTCATTCTGGCACATGGAAGAGACAGATACGAAGTGGCAACCAAATTAACAGCAGCAATGGCAAAAATTGCCACATGGCTCTCTGAGTCTTGCATGACACTAAACGTCAGTAAAACTGTATGTATTTTTATATAAGGAAAAATTAAGATCAGCCAGATGTCATTGTAAATGGGGGAAAAATCCAGATTGTGTCACACTTTAAATATATGGGAGTTATTCTTGATTCAAAGTTGTCTTTTAAGAAACATATAAAGCAGGTTTGTAATACTGTTAAATTTAATTTAAGAAATTTTAGACACATTCGTAATCAGTTACCTTTAGATGCTGCCAAATTGTATATGCATTCAATGATTGTCTCACATTTTACATACTGCATCACAAGTTGGTCACAAACCGGAAAAACAATACTTGCTCCACTACAAACGCTATATAAACAAACTCTCAAAGTACTAGATAAAAAGCCATCAGGATATCACTACTGCAATATCATTCAAAAGCATAAACTCTTGACTTTTGAAAATTTTATGTGCTTTGCCAATGTTTGTTTAGTGTACAAAGCAATTAATAATCGGAGAACAACCAGGGCGACCAGTAGAGGTCACTGTACCGTACAGTGCAGACGTACTGAGTTTGGCAGATCAGCCTTCTCTATCAGAGCCTATAAGTACTGTAACTTAGTCCCAAATGAGATTAGAGACATTAGTACATTTACTAGTTTTAAATATAAAGTAAAATTATTGCTAAAATCTATACAATCATGTATCCATTAATCATAAATTCAAAAAAACTATTTTTTTTGTCATATCCTAATATTGTATTATTGTGTTTATTAATATTGCACTTTATTTTGTTCTGTTGTTCTGTTTTATTGTGCTTTTTTAAGAATGTGAAATTTTGTTGTCTGAGAGGCTACTTTGTCACGAACCCCGCTCCTCTGCCCCATCCCCGCTTGTCGCACACACACGCACTCCTCAAGCTTGCACGCTCGTTCCGCCCCCCTCGAGCTCGCATGCTCGTTCCGCCCCCCTCGAGCTCACGCTCGTTTTGCTCCCTCGAGCTCTCACGCTCGTTTTGCTCCCTCGAGATCTCTGCTCGTTAGCAGGTCTCCCTCCTCGGGCTCACATGCCCGCTCCCAATGGCCAGAACATTATGACCACCTGCACTCGTCTCAATCACCCCTTTATTCGTTTCACCTGCACTCGTCTCATCACCTTTCATTGTTTACACCTGCACCTTCCCCTATAAATACCACAGCACATCCGTTTCACGGGTGTTGGTTATTGTGTTTAGTTTCCCGCATCTTTGCCCCCCGCTAGTCTCGTCTAGTTTTGCCCTCCTCTTGATTACCCCTTAGCTTGCCAGCTCCTCGTTCCCCTAGTACCCCTGTCTACTCCCTTTGTTAGTTTACCCACCTCTTGATCCTGTTTACCCCGGCTTTGACCCTCGCTCCCCTCTACTACTCTCCCGGATTTGCCCCCTTTACTCTTTTTGATTCCCAGGCTTTTGACCCTACGCTTCCCTCGACAACTCTTCACTGGATTTGCCCGTTTGTATTTTTGCCTGCTTTTATTATTACAATAAAAGTAGTTTTTGACTTACATTGTGACTGTCTCATCTTGTGTGTGTGTGTCCGGGTTACAGAATAACCAACCTCACCGAAGACAGTCACAATGCATCATGCGGAGAAATTGCGCAGCTCACTAGAGCGGATGTTTTCAGCGCACTCTGCCACAGGATCTACCGGTGGGAGTCATGATCGCGCGCTCACAGCCCAGGGACTGCAGGTACGTGCGATTTTTGATTTTTGTCACTCTGCTTCACCTGTGTCTGCCCCTGAGCCCGTTTATGCTTCCCACGCATTTTTGAGCGCCGTGAACTCTCCACCCCCGGAGAGGTTTTTTGGCTCTTCGGACGCTGACCAAGGGGTTTTTATGCGAGGCAGCGGTTGTGTAACTCATAACCCCGCCCTCGACATTAAGGAGCCAGCGGCCCGACTCTTGGGGTTGCGTCAGGGGAGTCAACCCTTGGGTCAACCTTTTGTGCCCTGGCGTACCAGGTGAATTTTGATGAGGTGGCTCTGAAAGACATTTTTCAATGTGGACTGAATGAGCCAACCTCATCATTCATGCCAGGTGGTCGCTGCTCTCTCAACCTGGCTCAGTTTATTGACCTCGCCCTACTGTACGCTGGTTCCTCGTTTACTGTGGGGGAGGCAGAAACTGAACCAGCGTTCCATACCACGGCCCCCGTCTTGAAGCCTACCACGGCCCCCGTCTTGAAGCCTACCACGGTCCCCGTCTTGAAGCCTACCACGGCCCCAGTCCCGAAGCCTGTCACGGCCCCAGTCCCGAGGCCTGTCACGGCCCCAGTCCCGAAGCCTGTCACGGCCCCAGTCCCGAAGCCTGTCACGGCCCCAGTCCCGAAGCCTGGCACGGCCAGCGAGTCAACGCCCATGCCTGCCACGGCCAGAGAGTCAGCGCCTATGCCCTCCACGTCCAACGAGCCAGCGCCCATGCCCGCCACGGCCAACGAGCCAGCGCCCATGCCCGCCATGGCCAACGAGCCAGCGCCCATGTCTGCCACGGTCAGCGAGCCAGCGCCTGTAGCCTTGACTGCCCCAGAGCCAGAGCCAGCGCCTGTAGCCTCGAACGTCCCCATGGCCACGTCCCCTGTTGGCCGAAGACGTAAGAGAAGGAAGAGGGCCCCTTCTCCCCAGTCTCGTCTTGTGCTCAAGACCACAGAGGTTCCCTCAGAGTCTTCCACAGCTCTACCGACCTCTGCTCCGCCCCCAGAGTCTTCCACGGCTCTGCCGGGTTCTGCTCTGCCCCCAGAGTCTTCCACGGCTCTGCCGGGTTCTGCTCCACCCCCAGAGTCTTCCACGGCTCTGCCAGGTTCTGCTCTGCCCCCAGAGTCTTCCACGGCTCTGCCAGCCTCTGCTCGCCCCTCGCAGCCTCCGCCTCACGAGCCTCCCAGGCCTCCTCCTCTCGAGCCTCCCAGGGCTCCTCCTCTCAAGCCTCCCAGGGCTCTTCCTCTCGAGCCTCCTAAGGCTCCTCCTCTCGAGCCTCCCAGAGCTCTACCTCCCAAGCCCCCCAGGGTTCTGCCTTTCAAGTCTCTCGAGCCTCCCAGAGCTCTACCCCTCGAGCCTCCCAGAGCTCCGCCTCTCAAGCCTCTCAGGGCTTCTCCTCCCGAGTCTTTCAGGGCTCCCCCTCCCAAGCCTCTCAGGGCTCCGTCCCTCGAGTCTTTCATGGCTCCACCCCTCAAGCCTCTCACGGCTTCACCTCTCGAGTCTCTCAGGACTCCTCCCCCTCTCAAGCCTCTCAGGGCTTCCCCTCTCGAGTCTCTCAGGGCTCCTCCTCCCCTCAAGCCTCTCAGGACTTCTCCTCTCGAGTCTTTCAGGGCTCCACCCCCTTTCAAGCCTCTCAGGGCTTCTCCTCTCGAGTCTTTCAGGGCTCCTCCTCCCCTCAAGCCTCTCAGGGCTTCTCCTCTCGAGTCTTTCAGGGCTCCACCCCCTTTCAAGCCTCTCAGGGCTTCTCCTCTCGAGTCTTTCAGGGCTCCTCCTCCCCTCAAGCCTCTCAGGGCTTCTCCTCTCGAGTCTTTCAGGGCTCCTCCTCCCCTCGAGCCTCTCAGGGCTCTGCCCCTCAAGCCTCTCACGGCTTCGTCTCTCAAGTCTCTCAGGGCTCCTCCTCCTCTCGAGCCTCTCAGGGCTCCGCCCCCAAGCCTCTCGAGCCCTCCAGGACTCTGCCACTAGAGCCTCCTACGGCTCCGCCTCTCGGGCCTCCTACGGCTCCCCCTCCAGAGCCTCCTACGGCTCTGCTCCCAGAGACTCCAGAGCTTTCTAGGGCTCCGCCTCCCGAGCCTCCTACGGCTCCACCTCCCGAGCCTCCTACGGCTCCACCTCCAGAGCCTTCCAGGCCTACCTCGCTAGAGCCTCCCACGGCGCCACCGTCATTGGCTCCACCTCCTGAGCCTTCCAGGCCTTCGCCCCTAAAGCCTCCTTCGGCTCCACCTCCAGAGCCTTCCAGGCCTCCGCCTCTAGAGCCTCCTGCGGCACCACCTCCCTCTGCCCTGTCTCTTGGGCTCCCCATGGCGCCACCTCCTCAGCCTCTCAGTGCCCCGCCGGCCGAGTCTCTCACGGCTCCGTCTTCCAAGGCTCCGTCTCCCAAGTCCTCCACGGCTCTGCCTTTCACGGCTCTTCCCTGGCCCCCTGACCCTGTCCGGTGGCCCCCTGACACTCTCCCTGTCCTGTGGCCTCTTCCCTGGCCTCCTGACCCTGTTCCTGTCCGGTGGTCACCTTCCAGACCCCCGGACCCAGTCCCTGTCCTCCAGTCGCCTTCCAGACCCCCTGACCCAGCCTCTGCCCTATGGCTGCCCCCTAGATCTCCCGACCACCCGCCTGTCCGCTATGTTCCCCCTGACCTTGCCTTGAAACTGCCCATTGACCCCATGGACTGTCTCATTTCCCTCTGTGCCCCTTGGACTGCCCTCAATTTTGTTTGTGTGTTTTGTGGGTTGTCTGTTCAGGGTTTTTTTGTTTGTTGGGATCGTCCAGCACCACTTCCTCGCAACCAAGCGCGGCCGTCAGGAGCCGTCCGTTTTAGAGGGGGGAGTACTGTCATGAACCCCGCTCCTCTGCCCCATCCCCGCTTCGTCGCACACACACTCACTCCTCAAGCTCGCATGCTCGTTCCGCCCCCCTCGAGCTCGCACGCTCGTTCCGCCCCCCTCGAGCTCACGCTCGTTTTGCTCCCTCGAGCTCTCACGCTCGTTTTGCTCCCTCGAGATCTCTGCTCGTTAGCAGGTCTCCCTCCTCGGGCTCACATGCCCGCTCCCAATGGCCAGAACATTATGACCACCTGCACTCGTCTCAATCACCCCTTTATTCGTTTCACCTGCACTCGTCTCATCACCTTTCATTGTTTACACCTGCACCTTCCCCTATAAATACCACAGCACATCCGTTTCACGGGTGTTGGTTATTGTGTTTAGTTTCCCGCATCTTTGCCCCTCGCTAGTCTCGTCTAGTTTTGCCCTCCTCTTGATTACCCCCTTAGCTTGCCAGCTCCTCGTTCCCCTAGTACCCCTGTCTACTCCCTTTGTTAGTTTACCCACCTCTCGATCCTGTTTACCCCGGCTTTGACCCTCGCTCCCCTCTACTACTCTCCCGGATTTGCCCCCTTTACTCTCTTTGATTCCCCGGCTTTTGACCCTATGCTTCCCTCGACAACTCTTCACTGGATTTGCCCGTTTGTACTTTTGCCTGCTTTTATTGGTACAATAAAAGCAGTTTTTGACTTACATTGTGACTGTCTCATCTTGTGTGTGTGTGTGCCGGGTTACATACTTGCGTGATGACGTTTTATGGTATATTTATATGGTTTGTTGGATTGTTAATTGTATGTTACCTTTTCCTGCCCAGGGACTACAGATGAAATTTAGCTTGTAGCTAATTCTGGTATGGCTGAGTGTCATACACTGAGTGTCATACACTGTCCCTGTTAAATAAATAAATAAATAAAATATTTGTTGACATTATACAGTATATTAGATAAGGTCTTGAAAGCAGCATCCTTATAAAGCTGAAATTTTGGACTATCTATCGACATATGTGGTTGAAACCTAAAATTGCCTAAAAAAGTAACTTGCAGAAAAACGTTGCTTTGTTTTTTAATTAGTTTTGTTTCACTGCTTATCTTTGCAGATTAATCTTAGTTTAGTCAATTCTCTTCAGAGAGAGAGCCACCTTTTGAAAATGTTTTCTCTTATTTACATATTTTATATGATTATTCAAGAGTTATATCCATCTTGCAGTAATGTTTGTATTGTACTATACCAATGTGGCGGGATGAGCTAGAGACAGACACAGTGGGTTTGGTGTCAGTCCTCGGAGAGGTGTTAATGTTAAATAATAAACAACAGAAAATGCTCAAAAAGGAAAATAGCTTGTCCATGGGAAAAGTGTCCAAAACAGAGCGGGAATCTGCGCGTCCTCGTGATGAAATGGGTCTATGTGAAGGACGGATAGTGTGGTAAGGTCTGATCCAGGAATAAAGTGCAGGGTCCAGCAGTTCAGAGTCCTAGCTTCCCTGGGCAACAGCACTTGAGGAGAATGGAAGATAATCCTAGACCTGCGAGGACACCAGTATACATGCACTAGAGTTAGAGATCAGTTTCTTGAGGAGAGTCATGCTTTGTGTTTTAAAGGCAGTGGTGATGGAGGAGGCTCAATTCACATTAGGTGCGCCTCATCTTCACCTGCCAAAGGAGGCTTATTAAATTGCACCTCTGCTCTCTCCTGCCCACTCCCGTTATGATCCTGGCTGAAGGACAGCCCTCAGAAGAGGCAGGGTGATGATAATCCAAGGGAGTTGCATGTCGATTTGGAAAATCACCAACCCCCAAAGCATCTTCCCAATGGCACCTCTTACCTCGCTGCTTATCTCTTTGCCTCGTCTTCAGACTCCAGAGACGGGGATGCTCTCTCTTCAGCCATTCACAAGAATAACTACTTCCTCAACCAGGCCCAACACTCGGAGTGGGCACGTAGTCTCTGGGCCAGCTCACCCTTGACCTCGCACCCTGGCGGGAACAGAGAACACAAGGGTTAAAAATGACAGCCTCAACCAACTGCAGGCTACATGCTTATTAAAAGCCACTGACGCTTTTTGGTGTTTGGGAGGCTGTTCCCCATGAATTCTACGCCCCACTCCATGTTTTCCATCTAACCAGTGAACAAGAGGGAGAGTGACGTCACTGATGTTTCCCAACAGCACTGTCTCCGCTTAACTTTTACATGCATTCTCCACCACTGTGGTGGGGTGAGCAAGAGACAGACACAGTGGATGTGACATCAGGCTTCAGAGTGGCATTTATTTAAAATAATTAACAACAAAAAAAGAACAAAAGGGGGAAATAATGTGTTCATAGAGAAAGTGTTCAAAACAAAGGAGTATCTGGTGCCTTTCTGGTGAAATGGGGCTATGTGAAGTAAGGTAAGTGTTGAAAGGGGTGGTCTGGGAATAAGGGGTGAAGTCCGGCGATCGCATGCTTTCCCCTCCTGGTCCGGTGTTACGAGGGGCATTGGCTTCTCTAGCAGCCTAGCTTCCCTGGGCCACTGTGCTTAAGGTGAATGACGATCCCACTTCCTGGTCCATCTGGGTTCTGTGGACCGGGTATGGCAACTCATTTATCCATGCTTGATACCCTCCCTGATCTGCATTTCTTGACCTGCAGGACACCAGCATGCATGCACTAGAGTTAGAGACCGGTCTCGTGAGGAAAGGCACGCTCTGCTTTTTAAAGGCAGGCTTGATGAGGATCATTTCACATCAGGTGTGCCTCATCATCCACCGCCAAACAAGCCTTATTAAATTTCACCTCTTCTCTCTCCTTCTTTCATTCTTCCCTAAAGAATGCACTTTAGAAGTGGTGGGACAATGATAATCCATGGGAGGGGTGTGTCATTCTGCCACAACTTAAAACAAGCCAAAGCTAAGAGGTGAAACTCACAATATGGCTGGTATAAGTTTAAAGGAAGACCCGTAATTCTATTAATATTACAATCAACTGCTCAGTGTATAATGCAAATAAACCATAATATTAAAATGGTATGCACAGAATAAAAATGTAACTATAAAGGGGATTCAATAATGAAGGTTTATTACTTTACTAAAAATGCAATATGCAATAAAAACAATTTCCTTCATTTGGCAGTGAAATTATTATGGAGAGATAGCTCCATAATAATGCAGTAAGTAATGTAGGGTGTGAAAATTAATTAATAAATACATTTCTGTGTTACAACCACAATTTTATTAAGAAAACAGATCTCTTGCATTCCAGAGTGTGCTGATAGATATCTATCAGCCTATTGGTTGAGGTGTTTGTTCATTGGGGGTCTACATATGGTAACAACCTGAGTAAATTGGGGGTTAAAGGTGGTCTGCTGATTGGACAGTTTACAGGTATCAGGTCTGGTTCTGGTCACATGGTCAAGGAAAGTATAAAACAGGATTGTAACTGTGGTCTGGCTATTTTTTTCTTCTGGCTCTCTTTTTCACCACCTAGCTCTTTTCTTGGGCAATTGGGTTACAAGCCATCGGCCAATCTCCCAGCTCTCAGTGGTATCTCTCTCTACCCTACTCACTCTCTATCTCTCTCTCTCAATCTTCCATTCTCTGTAACTCAGCTAGTATGCATACTGGTTTCAAATACATATTTTTTATTTGTAACTATTACATCTAAATTGTAACCATCTGATGTAACATTTTTATAACAGTTAATGTCTGTGTAGTGTCATGTGTAGTTTAATTTCACTGTGTACACTCTGTTAAGATTAATAATTTAAGTGTTACATATTACATTACAATAAGGTCATAATAAGGTTCTTAACAATGCTCTCCCACATATTTAGCTATTTCAACTTTTTATTTCCATCATTAGTATGAGTAGCAGAAGGAAGTAATAGACAAGAAATGGTCAGTTTTATACCATCTTGCAGTTAACATTTCTTTAGTCACCTTGGCATTACTACAACTGAACAACTTTAGTGAAAATTCACTTTACAATAATAACTTCTATAAATCCAAATCGGTACATATTTATAACAACTTGCAAATACCTTATACCTATAGTGGCTTTCAGATGTAGTTTTATATTGTCCATCTGTTTAAACAGACTGCAGAAATTGCAATTGCAGATCTGCAACTCTGTAAAAGAAATGAAATTTCGAAACTACAGCAATGTTATACAATACTCCAAACTCATGAATAGTGGTAAACATAACTTTGCTGAGAAACCTATTAAACACTTTGCGAATGATAAACACAACAATTATATGCATTACACACATAATTATACAAATCAACCCAACATTTTCTGATATTTGAAAAAGGGAAAACTTCAAGGCAAAATAAAACCTTGAGGGACGCCAGGTTGCATTCATTTTAGTTTAGCAGTAGCACTGTTCGCTAATGGAAAATGGTAAATTATAAACCAATTTAAAACATTTTGAGAGGCAAACACACATATACAGTTTTATTTATTAAAATGTTGTGTTCAACTGTGTCAAATGTTGCACAGTTCAGGAGCAGACATTTTTTCTCAGTGATGTTCAATCTGAGATCAATAATAATTTTAAGTTGTTAATAACCAACAGCTGTAATCTAGACTTGAAAATAAGGTAAGAAAGGAGGTATTAAGTTATGTCCTCCCAGTCATTCTGTTGGGCTTTTTGTTTGAGCAGCCCAACATGTCAACTTCTGACAATCTGAATTTGGAGTGAAACATCCAATTTACATTACTGATATCTTTGCAGATGTGTTTGGTGCCACTAGTGGCACAGAAATTACTCACTCGTGGTTTACGAAAAAGAAAGAAAAGTGTAAAACTGCTGAATGAAAAAAAAAATCCATGGCAGTATACAATATACACATTTCCGGCTGTACACCATAAAGCCTGTAGATTTCCTGTCACCACAATCAATAATCAGGTTGTTTCTATATAAGGAAAAACTGTATCATGTTCTTTTATGTTACATTTACCTGACCATGTCTGTTTCCATGAATAACTGCTGAAGTACAAATGATACGTGACCTAAAAATATCCATCCTGTATCAATATAACACCACAGAGAAGAGTGAGAGAGAGCAGACAGTGAAAGAGCTATGCAGTCTGTCATGTAACATCAATGAGAAACCCTCACACAAAAAAAGTCTAGTTTTCTTAATTTGGGTAGAAGTATTATAGGTGCACTTAGCGATTTTTCCTTATTAAAAGTTGCACAACAGAAATAAATGTATTGTAGTAACCATGTTTTTTTTTTAATGAAAATCATTGCAGTTTATTTTGCAGGAAAAAATCACCCACAAATATGCCTAGGGTATTTCTACAATGGTAGTGGTAACCAAAACCTTTCATTTTTGTGTGATGCTGCATCCATGCCTGTAGGAGTCAGTATAAAGTCAGAGACCTCTGTCATATCATCAGCGAAACATAAGTAAAAATGACTGATTGTGTATTTAATAAACACTGTAATCAATTGTTGAAGCCCAGCAAAAGTGTCTTTTCTCCTTCTCCCTGAGAACCAGCAAAAATATACGATGAAAGAGGAGATGGGGTGGGGCTCTTAGGGCAAGGTCTCGCTGAGGGGTCAGTGGGTAATGCAGTGGTGGCTGTAATTAATCTTCAGGTGGGTACAGTGTCTTCATTGAGGCTAGTGCTTGCACCCTCAGAGCCCCTCGGGCTATCCTTCATTCTTATTTATGAGTTTCAGCCCTGCTGCGGCACACTGACAACTCCTCAAGGTTGAAGAGAGACACAGCTCACTCTAACATGCTACTGTACGCTGGATACAAGATAAGTGTGATTGCATTTCCAATCACAACAGGAAGTGACTGGAATTAGGGGGTAAGTGAGGTCTTTTAATTCAACACCCCCTGGGGCCCAGAAATTCAACTACATTACAAGATTGTTTATAAAAAAGGACCTTAAGGGACCATAATGCATGGACAAGGACACAGTTATCTACTTGGCACTAAAGTAAATTATGACTAATCTTTCACATATGACTTTACTTGACAACACAAGGATAAAAAAGGCATTGAATAGCAGAAGTGTCACAGTCCGGTCATCAGGGCTGGACTGGTAATCTGGCATACCGGGTGTTTTCCCAGTGGGCTGACGCACTTTTGGGCCGATCAGGGGCTGAATTTCAATTGGGAGAACTGAGCGGGCCAGTGGTTCGGCCGTGAAACGTGCCGAATGGTCCGCGATAAGCAACAATGAGCCGCCGCGATATGCAAAAAAGGACAGCGAGAAATTTTCTGCTGAACACACAGTGTCTCCCATTCATGTTCAAAAATACTGAGCTGTCCTTTAAATGCACAGGAATTGTATGTTAGCTACTGCTAAACCTTGAAAGGACTGACAAATACATTCATTCTTGAAATTATGTTATGGTAAGGCTTTGAAGGTTTTCATTTATATAGGTCAACTCATTGAAAAGTCTTAGTTCATTTGTAGAATTAATTCATAACTAAGGGCCTGACTTCTTGTGTTTCTCCAGACTGATTTCACAGGGAAATCGGAAAAAATAGGTCGACTTCTCTGTTCTTACCGAAATGCAAAACACTGCCCCCAGTGGCCAAAACGGTTAGGATTGTTGGGCGTATGGGCACGTGTGAGCTCCATTTTCCAGGTGTAATTATTTTTAGCTGTACAGACTGTTATACAGTGAAGTAAAATGCATGTTTTATAAACTGTACCCCCCATCCCAAAGTAAAATGTAATGTTAAAGGGGAAAAGGCAACCTCCGAATCACGCCTGTAACTTAATATGCGAAAGTGATTACTTTCCGATTTCAATGCAGTGGGTCCAAACGCAGGTCTCCCACGCAACCCCCTTCCAGTCGCACCACAGGGGAATGTAAATATACTGGAGCAGATACAAACATGTCTGACAGGATATGGCAACTGGCGTAATGTGGCTGAACCTTGGGTACCGAAAGTATTGGAAATAACATGCTGACCTCCTGTGTCATCATGTTGGTTTCCCTGGAGGTGAGACTGCAACATGATGCAACTTGCAAATTACTGTAGGTTTTTCTCACTAAAGATGTGCATTGTGTTAGTGGATTTGGCAGATTTGTTGATTTCTTGTATACAAAATGGTCATATCACAAACATAAAAAAATAATTTTCAGATATGTGGTCCATTAAACCTCAAAATTCCAGAACAACTGGAGAGATCTGTCTTCAAGTGGCACTCGAGCTGGACTCTCTGATTTTAGCATTGCCTCTGCTGACTTCTAGTTTCATTAATGCTAGTCTAGTTGTGTGGAACAATACATTATATGACTTTAATTTGAGAATTGTACTCATATTTGGTTAAGATTGATGACTGCAGTGTACTTGCTTTACTGCATTTTCAACAACAGATGAAACTGAGAAAAACATTCAAAAGATCAAGAAACTGTATATGTGAATATGGTGTTATTAGCCAAAAGTATCATTTGCATGAGAGACATTGAGACCACAATAAAAAATACAGAATCCATTGAGAATATCCTTGGCATCATAGCATATTAAAAAAACAAGTCCACGTTTTACTTTTGATTTGTTCAGGCCAATTTGCAAACAGTCCCACTAAACCTTTGAAATAATCAAAGATCAAACCAATAACTAAAAAAGGTTCTATTCAGTAAAATTGTCTTATTAATCCACATGCAGTCCAGGTCACAACTTGTTAACACATGCCTGACTGAGCTGCTTAATCAAGTTTTTTCTACATATTAAATGTGCTGTCAGCAACTAAGCCACTGAACTGGACCTCCCAATACTTCAGCTATATGCCCTCTCTCCAAAACCTAGCCATGACATGCCCAATGTCAGCAAATCTGAACATGTAAGGCAGAGAGGCCAACATAGCCAACAAATGTTCTTAACATGTATCTGAAAAATCAACCTCTCTCCAGACCTGTGTCGGTCTTCAGTGGATCCAGTTGTATCCTCATAGATTGGATCATGGCAGTTACTGCTTTCCCCAAAGATTCCTTCTTTCCAATGGCTTACTGTATTTATAACGTACTACTATGCACTGCATCTCACATATCCAAAATGTGTTACCACCTTTCTGGATGTATTTCAGCAGACTGATCGCACTGTGAATTTGGCAAAGTTTTTACTGATATTTGAGCCACTGCACCCAGTGGCCGTAGCTGGAAGTGTAGTTAAATGTATGGGCAAGTGTTTCCAGGTAAAATGTCCACAGAGTGGCACCAAACGTGAGTTGTATTTTTAATAGTAAATTACATAATACAGTTAACTGGAATGCAGTGTTTATTAACTCTACCCCCCAAACCCAAACCATCAGTGGAGTAGAATCTAACATCTAACACATCTGAATTGATGCAAAAAAATTATGGGTTTACTTCTGCCATGGTGAATAAAACTATTTAAGTTAAGTAAAATTACTATTCTTCTTGTTTGTTTGCCTTCAAGTTTTGCCGTGTGGTGTTTTTTCTCTAAAAAGAATATGTAAATTTTTCCGCATGTTATCATTTAATTTAAGAAACTGGAACAGCATTAGAACATAACCTGTGACGGTGAAAGCAGGTTTAAGTCAAGCAAATTTCCAATCCTCATCCTTTGCAAATAAGTTTTGGCAGGTATCGAAAGGTAAAATTGACCTCTGCTTGGTCCCTTGCATATTCAAAAGAATTGCTATTACATTATAAGAATTGTGAAGGTGGGCCTTTGAGGCATGTGTTAGCAATGGTAATAATTAGATTCAGTGCAGATCAGAATCCCTTTGGCAGGAATCAGAACTGAGCATAAAGGTAGCCATGACAGGCATCCAAAATCCCATGACAGCAACTCCAAAACCATCTCTGCTCACTCTTTCCTGTGTTCTGAGAAGACCTCTACTTGAAGAATCCAATCACTGCCACCAAAGCACCTATCACCTGCTCTACAGTTACACGGACTACTACTCCTCAGAGAAAGCACCCTATTTTAAGAGCGCTAGTGCTAAGCACAGTACAAGTCATAAATGCAAAGTCAATGAGCAAGGCCATTAAGCTTTGGTATTTTCGTACAAGCATGTGCTAAGTCTAGGCACAAGTGGGTTTGGTGAAATCAACTGTGCAACACGCTGATGGGCTGGGTCAAGTGCATATTAATTTGGATGTTTTTCTCTGGTTATTGCAGTGTCTGCATCATATTATATAGTCCATTACCAGCCAAACACCAGTGATATTAACAGAGACAGCACATTCATAAGAAGTTGTTGATGGACTAAATTAGGAAAATTTATTAAAAGAATAAAAGATATGGATGCGCACCTATAACATTATATGCTTTGAAAATGTTATTCTCGTCAGAACTTGGTTGTATGCTCAGTTAAATTACAAGAAATGTAAGTGTAAATGTAAATGATTTTGAACAATTAAATTAATGAATTGAAACACAAAAAAATGTAAACAAAAATTTCTACATTCAAATTACACTTCAAACGCAATGGAAATATAATAAAAAACAAAATTGTGATATATATATATATATATATATATATATATATATATATATATATATATATATATATATATATACTAAATCCAAAACTTTTATCCTCTCCAACTTCTTTCACCAGCACCCTTTATGATGACTAAAAATCCCTCTTCGACAACAGGTGAAAAAATACCAATACAAATTAGATTAGATCATACATTTGTAAATATAAAAATAATAATAATAATTGAAAAATAAACCATGATCTATAGATAGTTTAACACAAATCTCATACATTTTTGTTTCATAAGATGACCATACAACTCTGATCCTCAGGACATAATTTGATGTTCCACTATGTTTTCAGAGTGTGGACATGAACTTTATTACCACCAGCTGGTGGAATCTCCAAATTGCAAATGAAGGAACTGAGTTTGGACTTTGCGCTGAAAACAAAGGTCGTATTAAAACGTCTCAGCACAATGACCTATTTCTCAGGAAAATAGCTAATTGCCCTTTGCACCACTTTAACCACTTTAACCAACAATATACCCACAGTTTGCGCTCATACACCCACAGATAGCACAATCACTCCCACTTGCGCTTTGCACTGGCACGAAAATTACACTTAGATTTGGCGCTCTCATGAAATTTGGATGAAGCGTACGGTCGTTGTGTGTAGCGCTGCCCTTTGCGCACTCAAGAAAATAAAGCCCATAGTCTTTTTGTCACATCAATGCAATGTACAAGAGCTCAGCTATGTTAGCTAAAGGAGACATCCAAAATGTGCAGAGCTGCTGGAATCCAGGACTGAAAAAGTATAATGAGTTGTGCATTGCAGCTGAAGTTGCTGGTATATAAGAGAAAACTTAAGAGTCTGACATCAAATAGCTTAAGTACTGCTTTGGCATGTCTTTTGAACAGCCAAATTCTAAAATGTGTTCTGGGTTACTTAACTACTAGAGGTTTGCAACCTGATCCAGGCCCGATGGGACCAAAGAAACTGCCAGGTTTTAGGGCTGGGTTTGGGTCAGTTTTTCATGTATGATTTTGGGTTCAGATTGGTAATTAATGAAAAAATAAACAGGCCAACCTAACGTTTTTCCCACACTTGTTCTCACAGATACGTACAAGTTAAGGCTCTGTCTTTTTTTCAGCATCTCGTGCAGGACTGCCCGAGGTAGGTAGAGTAAACAAAAACTGTACTCAAGTAAAAGAACAATTACTTAAAAAAATTATTACTCAAGTAGAAATAAAAGTACTAACATAAATAATTACTTGAATAAGAGTAAGAAAGTATCCTTAAAAGAGTACTCAAGTAGTGAGTAAATTGTTACTTTCACAAATTACATAATACATATTGAACATGTACTGCAGAATTATTTGTATTATTAATGGAAATGCTGTCATCATTCACCATCATGTAGTTCCAAACCCGTATGACTTTCTTTCTTCCATACAACACAATAAGCAGATTTTAGACAGAATGTTTGCCTGAGCCACTATTTACTTTCAGTAAATGTTTATATATATATATATATATATATATATATATATATATATATATATTATTTTTATTTTTTTATGTGAATGGTGAATGGTGACCGAGACTGTTAGTCCCTAACATTCTGTCTAACATATTTTTTGTTGTACATAATACAAAGCATCACACTGGTTTGTAAAGAAATTATGACAGAATAGTAAATTATGGCTGAGCTATCACTTTAAAGAGATATTTTACCCAAACATTTTAATTTTCTCCTCATTTACTCACCCTCATGCCATCCCAGATGTGTATGACTTCCTTTCTTCTGCAGAACACAAATTCAGATTTTTAAAATAATATTTTAACTCATTTTAACATAATTTTAATTATGGGAATCACCAAAAACATAAGAAGAAGAATCTGAAAGTGATCTACATTTACATTTATGCATTTGGCAGACGCTTTTATCCAAAGCAACTTACAGTGCACTTATTACAGGGACAATCCCCCAGAGCAACCTGGAGTTAAGTGCCTTGCTCAAGGACACAATGGTGGTGGCCGTGGGGTTAGAACCAGCGACCTTCTGATTAACAGCCCTGTGCTTTAGCCACTACGCCACCACCTCTCCTGATCTTTGTGTAAGAGCTCATTCTCCACACTCACAAGAGTACTGACACCCTTCCAGCATCAGGCGAATACTTGGCTAAACAATACATGGAACAGAACTGAGGCAGGACAAGTGCAGTCACATTGAACAGCTTGGGGAAAAGTAGTGCATTATTCCCAACCACCCTCTCCTTCCTCTGCAGATTGTTGTGCATCACATCGCTTCTGAAGATATTGATTTAACCACTGGAGTCTTATGGATTACTTTTATGCTGACTTATGTGATTCTGTTTAGCTTTAAAATGTTTCCACCCATTCACTTGCATTGTATGGACCTACAGAGCTGAGAAATCCTTCTAAAATTCTTCATTTGAGTTCAGTAGAAGAAAGTCATACACATCTGGGGTTGCATGAGGGTGAGTAAATAATGAGAATTGTAATTTTTGGGTGAACTATCCCTTTGACTGCTCTTGTCAGATCTGGATGAATTTGTTAATAAGACGAGAGGTTTGGAAACATTTCTAGTAATTATTACAGTGAAAACGTGAAAATGTCTGACAAGGACATTATATATAATGCTGAAATATAAACCAAAGCAAGGTCTTGCTTTATTAATGCCTTCTTTCACTATTTCATAGCTTTTAAAGTCCTGTGTGGATTCTTATTTCAGTGTAGTTACATTTTTCAGTGTCATAAGTATTTAGATCATTAGTTCTGTACAGCAGTACTGCCGCTTTATAAATGCAGAGTACATTAAGCCTATACACTCTAATTTTGAGTGTACATTTCAAGTACACTCGATGATGGTTAATTTCCCACAATCCACCACAGGGAAGACGTACGAGCTAGGAGTTTACTGCTTCCGTCACTCCTGCAATGTTTTATTTCATGCTGAATGTAGTAAATTACTTTTTGACAAATCATTACTGGATAAAAATAACATAATAACATATAGAGAGATTAAACATACAGATACATTTTAAAATGTACTCTTTATTTGATTAAATGTGTTAATTCTTTATATTAACACACAGTATATATTAAAAATATCCAACAGAATTAAGATTTATTGTATTAATATATTATTTAATAAGAATAACACGTAGCATTATATAAGTAGTAAAGTATTTTAAAATGTCATATGTGTTGTTTCTGCACCAGCCCCAGAGCTCCGACTCTCTCGTCCGAATTTACTCATTTCGTTCACTTACCTCTGAGATATAGTGCACTAACTGCCATTCACTAAATAGGAAATAGTGAATGAGTGAATAATTGCGGACACAGCCACTCTCGTCGCCACGATTGCTTCACACCTGCACATCTCACAGTCGTGTTTCATTAGAAATTGACTTGAGTGAGAGTAAAAAGTAACCACTTTTAAACCTACTCTAAAAGTAAATTTTTTTCCCAAAACGTTACTCAATTAAATGTAATGGAGTAAATGTAACACATTACTACCCACCTCTTTTAGAAACCACGTCAAGTTTCTAACGTCAAGCCAGCAGCCATATCACCCTGCAGCTCTTGACTAGTTGCCCACTAAAGCTAAGCAGGCTTGAGCCTGGCCAGTACCTGGATGGGAGACCTCCTGGGGAAAACCAAGGTTGCTGCTGGAATTGGTATTAGGGAGGCCAGCAGGGGGTGTTCACCCTATGGTTTGTGTGGGTCCTAATGCCCCAGTATAGTGATGGGGTCACTATACTGTAAAAAGGCACTGTCCTTCAGATGAGGTGTTGAACTAGTGCACTACCTCTCAGAGGTAAGTGAACTCTCTGTGGTCATTAAAAATCCCACACTTCTTGTAAAGAGAAGGGGTGTAACCCTGGTGTCCTGGCCAAATTCCCCCCATTGGCCTATCTATCATGGCCTTGTATTAATCTCCATCCCTGAATTGGCTACATCATTCTACTCTCTCCTCCCCACCAATAGCTGGTGTGTGGTGTGGGTGTTCTGGTGCACTATGGCTGCTGTCACATCATCATCCCTATGCTATGTAAAGTGCTTTGAGTGCCTAGAAAAGTGCTATATAAATGTAAGGAATTATTATTAAGTTAAAAAGAACTGCAACTTTCAAAAACACATTTAATTTTTTATTTGTCGCGATGCGTCTTGCTTGTTTTTAGCGCAGGTGTCACAAAGGTTCGATGTTCTGAAAGAGTTTATCTGCTAAGAGGACTTTATGTGACTGTTACATTGTTACACATGATTACAGATCCAAGCAACATTTCGGCACTTGATAAACAGTAAGCCAATCTTTTTTGTCCCTGCTCTTGTGTTCTGAGGGTCCACGGTGCCTGAAACTATGTATGTTTACAGTTACAACACTGTTGCCTGCAATGCTTACATAAAATATGTAATAATGGGCTTAAAATCTGATGGTATCATTCATCTCGGGTATGTGTTGGGCTCCGATTTCATTTTAAGGCCTGTGTAGATCTCTAAGGTGCTTCACAATCAGAAGCCTGCAGCCTAGTTAAGCTGTGTCCTTCCAGACCAGTCCTTCTGAGGTTGTAGGCTAGGCTCCTCCTCAACATTCAGTGCTAGAATGAGACGGTCTAGTATGTGCACATGGCTAAGTCAGCATTTTGGGGAACAGTTGTTGTTTTTAAATGTGCAATATAAATAAATGTGACTGACAGACGTCATAAAGTTTTCCGCCTCCACGGTCAAAACTTTGAAGAGTGAACAAGCCACGTAGAACCTGATAGATGTGGAAATTGTGCTGATCCTCTACAAGTTCTTTGTAGATATAGAGGAAGAAACCAGGACAGTGCACAGTTGTGCAATAGCATGCAGAAGAACTTGTTTTTTTGTAATAAATTGTGACATGTGCAAGGAATTGTGGGTGATTGAAGGCCGCGAAAGATGCACTTGATGCATCCTCCAAAATATGGTGAACAAAGGCTGCGAAACCTTTCGAAATAAAGTCTTCCAAGGGTCCTCACAACTGAGATGGCCTTTGACGATGCTTGATGACGTGACAGCCAAGATATCCAGCCTATCTTGGCTGCAGCCTTCTGATTGAGAAGCACAACTAGTCTCTACTGCTTTGTGTAAGAGCTCATTCTCCACACACACAAGAGTACTGACACCCTTCCAGCGTCAGGTGAATACTAGGCTAAACAAGGCAGGACAAGTGCAGTCACATTGAACAGCTTTGGGAAAAGTAGTGCATTATTCCCAACCACCCTCTCCTTCCTCTGCAGATTGTTGAGCATTACATTACACAAAAAGCCCCCAGTAAAAAGTAAAGGACTGACTGAAAAGAGCAATTCTGTCATAAATCTGACATCACTACCTTTAAAGGCAGTAGCGTGCCTCTCTTCAAGGCATTGATCTCTCCTCTTGTGCATGCACAGATTGTGTCCTCCAGGTCTAGGAAGGGTGCAACAAAGCTTGTGAGCCACCACTGATTGATCCTACCGAGTCCAGCCCTTGGCCAGAGCAAATGACTGTTGAAGAGCTTCCGAGACATCGACAGAGAGGACTGCTAAACCCTGCACCAATAGAAAAGAAGAAATGGCAGCTGAGCCACCTTCAGCTGTGTCCACAGTCCTTGGGAGAATTCCCTAGTCCACCACCTGAGCTTCCCTCTCCCTCAGCGTGACAAGGACACCACAGCCTCCTTATAGTAATTGCATATTATGACATGGACACTTTATATTAAGTTTTCACTTTTATTTAAAGTAAAAGCTTAGGCATGACACAAACGCATCCACTCTGTCTGGGAATACTGAGAGTAGATTTGTGGAAATAACCAGACACTTTTAAATATCAAGGCTATTTCTCACCCGCACCTATCATATCACTTCTGAAGATATGGATTTAACTACTGGAGACTTATGGACTACTTTTATGATTCCTTTATGTGCAACATTTTGACACCCATTCAATTACATTCTACTGATCTACAGAGGTGAAACTTTCTTCTAAAAATCATAATTTGTTTACTGCAGAAGAATACATATCTGGGATGGCATGAGGGTAAGTAAATGATGAGATAATTTTCATTTTTGGCTGAATTATCCTTTTAAAGCGATAGCTCAGCCATAATTTCATATTCTTTCATCATTTCTCAACCCTCATGTTTTTCCAAACCCGTGTTACCTTCTGTATTCTGAGGAACACAAAAGATGTTAGACAGAATGTTAAAGATTGACAGTCTCGTCACCATTCACTTTCAAAATATAGAGGAAAAAACACATTCACTGAGATTAAATAGTGACTCAGGCTAACATTTAGCCTAAAATCTCCTTATTGTGTTGTATGGAAGAAAGAAAGTCATACGGGTTTGGAACAACATGATGGTGAATGATGACAGAATTTCCATTATTAATAATAATAATAATAATCCTGTAATACATGTTCAGTGTGTATTATGTAGTGGAATATAGGAGAGTTAACGTCCATTATGTCATTTGTGAAAGTAACGAGTTCACTAATTTACTACTCTTTTAATTGGATACTTTCTTACTCAAGTAATTATTTATGTTAGTACTTTTAATTCTACTTGAGTAATAATTTTTTTAAAAAGTAATTGTACTTTTACTTAAGTTTCTTTCATGCTATATATTCATTCTGTCAACACCTTTGATCATGCTTACATGCACTTAAGAACATAGGTGGAAATTGCGGGGTGGGGTCGGGGGTCAGGACCCCCCCATCTGAGGGTTGTCCCCCCCTAAAATATCATACAAATATGTGTACTGTAAATAATATAATTATATATTCTTAAAATAATTGTTTAAGAAATAAAATAATACAAATGCAAACAGGGCAACAACAAAAAAACCTTGGTGTCCCCTTCAAAAATTGCTCTTGAGAATTGTTATGTTTATTGTCCCCCCCCAACATTTTGCTGAAATTTTCGCCCCTGCTAAGAAAACAGCTTATTCCAGGGTTTTTCAGAAAGCAGCATTCTGAAACGTCATGGAAATGTGAATGCAGCCATTTAAGAACATAGGCGGAAATTGCGGCTATTAAAAAAAATCGCTTTAACACACAATGGCTTCTGACAGAGAATGCGCCTTATGTGTCCATGTTAATGGGTAAGTGATGTTCTTATATCATTTTTAAGAGTACACTTGTGGGTATGTGCTCATGCGAGTTGGTGGAACCCCAAAGTCTGATGTAGAGGGAAACCCCACTATTGCACAGCAGTGCATCTGTGGTATTGTACAGTGCATGCCAAAATGTTATACAAATAATGTTACATTATTTACATTTTCTTTATATCTTTACACTTGCAACAACATTTTTCATGTGTGTTTTTTATATCAATGTCTGAGTTATGTAGGACATGAACATCACATATACCTTAATCCTAACTATGATGTGGTTGTGGAATGGCTTAAAAGCTGCATTCTTCTACAGCTGGGAAACACAATGAAATTCATTACACATTTTCTATTATGTCTATTTAACAGGGCTAGGTATAATTTTCTTATGGTATGGCAGAAAGGGCAGAAAGTTCTCTTTATGTCCTGTACTGTATCAAGCCACCACCATTGAAGCTATAGTTAATGCATTACAACAATATATAAAAACACTATTACATAATAACATATAACATGATAGCACTCTTTTGTCGTCTACATGTAAGAATAGTACATACTTTATCATCTTCCCCTCCGACATAACACTATAAATTTCAGCTTTTTCCTCGCACAGAGCTATCCAAGGCTTCAGAAGACCTGAGATATTATGCACATGTATGGCTTTTGTGGTTCTTTTATGTTACTTTTTGTCCTTTTTGGATCTTGATGGAGTTGGCACTGTTTGCTGTTTTCCCAGTCTGATGAGCAGAGCGAGTCAGAAGTTTCTTGTGTTCAGAGGCTTTCCAAAAGGAAGAGATAAGCGTGTGAATCAGAATGAGGTTTGGGCTTTCCCTTTGTCCTCTCTGATATTTCGGTTTAATTATGCACAACAGGTGCTAGCGGCTCCCCTCGGTCAAATGAATGCGTCATTTAGGTTGCCCAGGGCTTTACTGACGTCCACACAGAGGACTCACAATGGCAACTCATAAAGTGATTCATATTTTCAAAGCCCTCTCAGAAAAACAGTGTACTAAATAGGAAGCTACCAATCATCCATCATAACTATAAGAGGGACACAGATTACATTTTGAAAGAATTAAGACCGCAGTAAATGGTGGGCTATTTTGACTTGGGCCACTAAGTAACCACTAAGAAGCATGCCCTAGCTACACACTAAAAACCACACAGACCTTAGCACTGTCGCACATGTATCCACACAGCATCATGGGCATCCATGCAATAAAATGAATTACTCAACAAATGTGTTTATTTGCTTAAAAACACATTTTTATCATATTTTCATCTGATTGACAAAAGGGCTGAGTGGTCAAACTGGTCAATGCATTCTGGAGCTCATCAGCAGAGGAGAATTGGTGAGTCAAGCGGATGTGAAACAGACACATCGTGCTGTGTTGGTGAATAAATGATGAACTGTGGGCAGTTCTATTGGCTCGGCCTGCTGAGCTTGTCAACTCTGAACACTCTGCATGCCACTGGACGTGACTTGTTTACATTCTGTCAATTAACCAGACTTTCTGTCCCTTCAATGAGATAAGACCATGTACAGTTTTCTTGTCTAATTAATTATTATGCTTTTGAGTTTTTTTTTTTCTCTTGTTAATTAATTTATGCTTGCAGTGCATACAAAAAGAAAGTTAATATCTACCTCAGGCTACAAGTCTGTGTACTTTGACATTTATTATGCATGTATGAAAATCATAAAATTATGGCTCACTTGACAGACATTGGGCTTGCTTTACAAAAATAAGTGGTTGTCACGATGCTGCAATGCATAAAATATCCCCCCTGGGTTTAATAATTAAAGTCAGAACCAGCCTACCATCTACAGGCAGATATAATTCTGTCTGGTAGCAAATAGGTTTTGAGTGTATTTTTTGTTGCTTGTCCTCAACAGTTGGATGGTAAAAAGTGGTTTTCTACATTATATTAGAGTTAAAAAATTTTTGTATTATAGACCTTTGTTTTATGTTCTGTGCAATCTTGAATTACTGTTAATGCACCCCAATTTCCTAGATGGTATCAACGCAGTTTATTTGTCTATATGTCTATTCATCTATATGATTTTTGGTGTGAATTGTAGGTTGATCTTTAGAGGATCTGTGCGTGCATGATAACAGTGTTGACACAGATGCAGTGGCCTTTCCTCCTTTAGTATGCGCTGTCAGCGCTGTGATCTCTGCTGTCTGCTGACATTTTCACAGGCTGCTCTCTTGCCCTGCGTTCAGACCTCATCAGCATCTATATCTGACACCAGACCTGCACTTCCTCCTCTTCACTCTCCACCCCCACTTGCATCTTCCCTCATCCTCAACCTCTATTCCCTTAAACAGTGAATTCTGTTGTTCTACCAAACAACAGTGGATCACAGCTTAATTTCCTCAGATTGAATGAATTAATAAATACTTCACGTTTCCTTCTGTAAAAGATCTGTAAATGCATGATAGATTATACAAGGCAAACAAATACCATGTTAAGGAATTTACAATAATGATCAATAACTGCATTCCTCACAACAGAGCCTTTTAGGGATTACATAATAAATTAAATTGTCTGCACATATATAGAGCCTTTTTTAACCTTAGTGGTTACCAAAGCACTTAACACTGTGTACCAATCACCCATTCACACACACACACACTCACACTCAAACACCAATGACGGCAGAGCTGCCATGCAAGGCGCTAGCCTGCCACTGGGAGCAACTTGTGGTTCAGTGTCTTGCCCAAGGACACATCGGCACTTGGAGTCATGTGGGCCGGGAATCGAACCGACAACCCAGATTTTAGTGGCTGACCCGCTCTACCACCTGAGCCACAGCTGCCCACTTCAAATTGTGATTACAAATCACAAACTAGAGAAAAGCAGTTTCACACTGCACACATAAAGCCAAACACTTACTACATGACTCAGAGTCGGCCCTGAGCACACCTAATGACTCACAGTCTTTTGCTTTCGGTCAGGTTGATGCATACACAATGTGACTGATCGCAGTTCGCAGACTTTGTGTCAACTTCAAAACTAAGATGTTGGTGTAACCCACATAAAAGAATTGGTGTGATTGTATTAATCTACAGAATTGTATCATATAGCTGTATTCATTTATGTGCCACTCTATTAAGAACAAATACATTTAGAGCAAATCAGGGACAATTACTAATCTATGCCCTACCTTTTGCAATAGTTGTTCAGTGTTGAGAAAATGCAACACAAATTGCACAGATTCATATGAGTTGGCTAAATTAAATTAAATTGTACGAGCTGGGTCGTATCAGTTGTACAACAGCCAATCAATTGACTCTCCCTTGTCTCCTTCTAAAATGCAACAAATAACATACATAACTGTAAGGGGGTTAAGATGGGCAAGGAGGAGGCGAGAAACGGCTTTTCAATGTAAATAATAATTTAATGAAAACTCAAAACAAAAAAGCACAAATATAAACACACACATGATGGACATGCCCGTAATTCTCTCTCTCTGGAACCGTCATCACCGGCCGCCTTTATCCCCCGCGTGCCCCATCAGGCCGATTGGGGACCGGCCGTGCGACATTCTAGCCCGGCCCCACCCCTCCGCTCCACACTTCTCCCGGCGTTACCTCAGGCCGGGGTGCCACCGGCATGACATACACTCCCCCCCCACACACACCCGCCCCCCGCCCTTTCCCTGGGGAGGGGCATGCTTTGCGCCCCGTCAGGTCATCCCCGCCTTCCTCGACCTGGGAGAAGACAGGAGGGGAAAAACAACACAAAAAAAAATAGGTGAGGGAAAATGCCAACACGGTGCTACAGAGAGAGAGAGAGGAGAGAGAAGAAGCTCACTCACCGGTTCTCTGATGTACCGTCGCGTGGTCCTCAAACACTCCACCACACTCTCTGGCGGACGACAGCCACTCCTCTCCGGGTGAACCAGAGTCAAACCTCCGACCCCAGCGGACAGAATGCCTCTCCGCTTTTCTGGCGGCACCTGGGGACATTCCTCCGCCCCTGGCAGCGGCCCTAACGCTCTAGGCGATCGGGGAGTTACGTCCCTCCTCCACGCGCAGACAGCGGTCTTCCCTCGACCCTTTCGCTTTCTGGGGCACTCCATCGCTCTATGAGGTCGGTGAATCCAGTTTCCCGCATCCGGGCGGTCGGGCTACTCCGTCACCCGGCAGATGGCAGCGGCGCTCCCCGGGTGGACGGCAGTGTTGAGGACTCTGCGACGGGCATCCCTCATCCTTCCCGGGTTTTGGCACCAATGTAAGGGGTTAAGATGGGCAAGATAGCCTGATAAGGGACCAGGTGTGTATGAACACAACCCGGCCCCGCCCTCCGCCCTGCCACAATAACATACTCTGTCCACTTCAAATCATGCTTTGGGACTTTGGGCATAAAATTAAGCATGTACATGCGGAACTTTTGCTTACTTCTGAACTTCGTACAAATGAATCAGAACAAACTCGTACAATCCCTTACAACAAATATAGAGTTCTGGTTAAATAGCAGCAAACTTGTCACAAATTTGCCACTCATTAGTTTCACATAAAAATGAGCTTGTGATTTCCTGCAAACACTTGTCAGAAGTGTTGCAGCTCTTCACAGGTAGTGGTGAACCTGCAGCAAACCTTTGGAAACAACAGACAGTTTGCCGTTTAAATTTGCTGCAAAGCTCATTTGCATGTGAAAATAATCAGTGGTGAATTTGCAGCAAGTTTGTGGCAAATTTGCCATGAACTCTTGATTCTTATTGCGGCCCTACTCTCTCATGCCCATTCTTGTCAAGAATCTGGTTGTAGACACTGATTAAAGGTGTGGGGTGTCACTGATGTCAGGGGGATCTTCTGGGGCCTTCAAGGTTACCAACAAAAAAAAAAAGAGAAGTATAAGCGGTTGAAGATGGATGGATGGATGGATGGATAACATGGTGGGATGCCGTTAAGGACACAAGAGGCCATTGTGTGTGAATGGATGTCTATTGAGAACATGCTTCAATATGCTGAATAAACTGCTCATCACTTAATGAATTTACAGCTTGCACAGCTTCAACATTTTAATTAAATACTCCTTTTGGAGTGAACTGTGTAGAGTGTACTGCTGTTATAAAAAGAGAAGTCTCAGTCAATATTGTGACAGGTAGAAGTCATTTTACGGCTACACTTGTATGGTATCTGCTATCTGATTTATTGTCGTAAAATCCTGAAAGTGGTTCAATGACATCAGGGCCAATATATCCTTGTGCGACCCTGTGTCCTCCTGTGTGGACTGCATGTTTTGTCTTCACTATCCACTGTGCATAATGTAATTTCATTTAATATGGAGTAAGGATGAAAACAAGATGCATTTTTAACTGTTCGGAGAGCAATACAGACAGGCAGCACATTGTAGGTTAAGTCATTCACTAAATAGGGAGCAACAAAGCCAACCTCACCCGTGAACTGCCAAAATACAGACAGCATAATTCATGCACCACCAGAGACAGAAATACACATGTAATATACATATACAGTTTTTGAAAGGAGGGCACAGGGCAATGAATAATCTTCTCAGCAGTCCAAACTGTCCTACGTAGTCTTCTGAAGTCCGATTTCATAGCTGAACCAAACCAGACAGTTATTGAAATGCAGAGGACAGACTATCTTTACTACAGGTTTAGCTGATTTAAGTTTCTGCCTGTAGGTCAGAAAAATATGAACCAGACAGTGATCAGAGTGTCCCAAAGCTGCACTAGGGATGAGTGATATGCATCCTTTAATGTTGTGTATTAGTGGACCAGTATATTTCTGTCGCAGGTGGGGCATATAATGTGCTGTCTGTATTTTGGCAGTTCATGGGTGAGGTTGGTTTTGTTGAAATCGCTGAGAATAATAATAAGTGAGTCCGGGTGTTGTTGTTCTGTGTCTGTGATCTGATCAGCCAGCTGTTGCAGCGCTGCATTCACACACGTGTGTGGAGAAATATAAAAACTCGAGGAAAATAACGAGGAAAACCCCCACGGCGAGTAGAAAGGCTTACAGTTAATAAAGAGCGCTTCCAAAGTAGGACAGCACATCTTCTTTAACATTGCTATATCTGTACACCAAGTTTCACTGATGTAAAAACATGTTCCAGCGCCTCTCATTTTCCCTGTTAACTCGCAATGCGATCCGTTCTGAATAGCTGGAATCAAGCAGCCAGCGCTGGCTCACTTCCCTCACCTGCATCTCATAACATGCTTAAACAACACAGCTGCGCCTCTGACTACCGTGAGAAAATGACTAACGTCCGAATAGTCGAAAACTGGGAAACAATTGTCTGATATGTGCTGCTGAATGTTCAGCAGTCAATCCCTGGTAAAACTGATTGGAAAAAAATATTAAACACAGGACAAACAAACAAAAACAACAAAATAATTGGAGACATTTTAAATATAATCTGGATTACATAATCAGATTTTAAAAATCAAGTATTTGCTATTACATCACATTTTAAAATATGCATAATCAGATTAAAGTAACTTTTATGGATTACATGATTAAATTTTTTATTGCATTACAAATTAGCAAGTGCAATAACTAGTGCATAATTGACAGATTATGGTTGTAAATTATAAATTTTTAGCACTATATACATTGAAGATGTTCCATTCTTCATTTGACCACATACAAAAAAAAAAAAATATTATTATTTCAAGAAGAGACAGAGTGAAATGACTGAGCAATGCAATCTTTGCCTTAGAAAAATGATCTCTATTGAAAAGGACCACATCTAATCTTAAGAAGAGCTTGGAGGTTCTCTATATCGCCATAATTAATTGAAATATAATATTACAATCATAAAAAAACATGATTAATATTCTATATCATCTAACTACAGTACGTGTGCACCAAAATCGAAACACTGCATTGAAAATGCACAATACAATTTACAAATACACACAGAGTATTTGATTTCTATTTTAAATACATTTTCTAAATGAATGCACAAATAAATGCCAAGCTGTTTTTATTTGCATTGTTTTCAAAAATAAACGTGAATGCACTTTTGCATTTGAAATTGTAGGCAGGATTAAAACAAGGCAGTGAGGGACATACTTATCTATGCACTGTATAAAGCTATATAAAAGTCCTAGTCCCCCATTGTGGCGGAGCGACCCACCCCTCCCTTTCGTTATCATTGCCCTGCAACTGAGGGCTGTCCTTCAGCCAGGTTCTAACCCCACAGCCACCACCATTGTGTCCTTGAGCAAGGCACTTAACTCCAGGTTCAGTCCGGGGGGATTGTCCCTGTAATAATTGCACCTAAGTTGCTTTGGATAAAAGCGTCTGCCAAATGCATAAATGTAAATGTAAATGTAACTTTCTCTCTGTCGCACTGCCATCTCTGATTGCCTCTATCCCTCTCGGTCTTAATCATCTTAATTAGAGGCCGGGTGTGCAGAATCACGGCCCGGCCCTGCCCTCCGCCCTGCCACATTCCTCCCTCGTTCTCTCAGGCCGGGGTGCAAAGAGGGGTGTGCCCTTTCAGCCCAGTCTGTCGGCAGGTCATCCCTGTCATCCAGGATCTGGGAGGGGAACAACAATAATAACAAAACAGTGATAATATCAACCAAAAACACAATAATAATATTTAAAAAGAGAGGGAAAGAACAACGCGGAGCGGCTGTGGGAAAGAGAAAGACACCGTAGTCTGGTCCTAGGCAACTCCTCCACCCTCTAGTGGATGACATCCGGCCCGGGTGGATCGGAGGCAATCCTCCGGCCCCTGGTTGACAGAACGCCCCGCTGCGTTTTAACGGCTGGTAGGGGTCTCCTCCTCCCCTCGCGGTTGGCGGCGGTTCCTTTCCCCTGGGTTGCGGCACCAGTGTGACACAGTTCAAGGTAGAGGAGGATGCAAGAACCAGCTTAACAATATAAAAAATATTTTAATAATACATTTAAGCAAAAAGACAAACACACACAGGTGTGTGACACCCGTGACACTCTCTCTGTCGCACTGCCGTTTCCGGTCGCCTTTATCCCTCTCTTGCTTAATCAGCCTAATTAGGTGCCGGATGTGCAGAATCACGGCCCGGCCCTGCCATCCGCGCTGCCACATTCCTCCCTCGTTCTCTCAGGCAGGGGAGCGCCTAGCATGACGTAATCTCAGCTGATTAGCCCGATTGGGGACCGGGCGTACATAGTCATGGGCCGGATCTGCCCTCCTCCTTGTCACATATATCCAATCATGTACCACTGCCATCATGAAGACAAATCAGCCCTGGTGTGTGGAATCAGTGTGGGCCCTGTCCCCCGCTCTGCCACAGCATACTATATACTGTAGTTACTTATTAAACACAGCCTTTTGCTATTCATAGAGCTATTGCATGTCTTCCAGTGGCATTGAATAAAACTTTAATGGTGCCTTTCTGGTTCTTTTATATGATTTTTAGAGCTTGACAGTAACGAACGTGACTAACACACAGTATCGGATTTTGATCGGGCTCGTCGGACCGATACCCAATATGTCTAAAAACATCCATATTGGAGCCTATACTGATCCAGGTATTGGTGCATCCCTATTTCTATCTCTTTGTGTGCACACACTGGTGTCCTCACAGGTCCAGGAACAGAGCAGGGAAGGTCCGCACAAGTTAGATGTGTCTCGGGGATTGGATCAAGCATCATGGTTGATGGACCAAGAAGTCAGGCCGCCATTCCCCTGCACACCATTGCCCCAGGGAAGACGAGCTGCTCGGAGGAACCCATGATTTTAATGCCCATAATACACTGTAGGGGAATGAAATCAGAGATTCTAATGGTTGTGTGATTGAGGAAATGCTAGGGAAGCCAGGGCTGATTTGTCTTCATGATGGCAGTGGTACATGATTGGATATATGTGACAAGAAAGAGGGCGGGTCCGGCCCGTGACAATGTACGCCCATGATTCTGCACATCCGGCCTCTAAATAGGATGATTAAGCCTGAGAGGGATAAAGGCGACCGGAGACAGCAAAGAGACAGAGAGAGAGTTACAGGCAGCTCGCTGTCACTATCGACTGGACCTCTGCCATCTTGATCCTGTGAAGCATCCAACGTATGAGAAACTAAGTGATTTATAATGTCCCCACAGGCTGATGATTTAAATGTTTTTGACATCCTGCCCTCCAGCACAGTTTCTCAAACAAAACTATTACAGTTCTCACCGGTTAATATTGCTTAAAAGGATAATTGTAGCAAAGTCTAAGTGGAGCTCGCCTCTAAGCGATCAACCCTCACATAGCGTCACATGACTCCCACATGTGACATATTAAGCCAGTTGGCTCACATGGCTAAATATGTGCTTTTCTGTGAGCTGTGCCAGGCGAAGGACAAGAGGACACATTGCGCCACCAAAGGATATATACTCATCACTCAAACATACACACTTATAAATGAAGATTACCCACAGGTTCCAATAAAAGGAACACACTAAACCAACATCCACACACTGACTGCAAGGGATACACTCATCAACCAACAAATTAGCAGCTTGCTGCATTTGATCAAACATTTACAGACAGTTCATGGGTTATTCACTAAGGCTTTTGGATCTATTGCTTGATATGAACCGGAGTTTAATACTACTCCATCCCCCTGCTGTAGTCAGAACCACAATATGTTTGCATCATTAGTGCTGTAAACGCGCTCTGTGTATAGGAATTACATTTTGGTCTGTTTCTCAATTAAATCGTATTGCTTCAGAAGACATGAATTAAACCACTCGAGTCTTAAGATTCCTTTATGATTCACTCGATTACCTTCATGCTGTCTTCATACTTTTTGGAGCTTGAAATAGTTGGGGCCCATTGACTTGTATTGTATGGATATAGATCTATCATCCATCTATTCAAATTTCTTCATTTGTGTTCCACAGAAGAAAGTCTGTTTGAGATGGCATTCTGTTTGAAATTCGAGTTTGAGATAAGGCATAATTGAGAGAATTATCATTTTGGGTGAACTATCCCTTTAAGTATTTATTTGATTTGCTCCACAACAATGATCAGGTCATGGAACAGACAAACTATTTAATGAATTCCCTCCACCCAAAGCCTATTAAATCCTCTGATATAGCTTAATTGGATTTGTAACAAGAGTTAGATTAAATTATAATAATAACAATAATAATAAATATTATAAAAATAAAAATTACAAAAAGCATTTGCCACAAATCGAGTTTCCCTTCTAATCTGTCATTTAAAGCAATTATAATTGATTATGATGCATCAGGAGTATTACAGAGCTTCTGTGAAAGCATGGAGACATGCCTGTATGACAGTGACAAATAGAGAAAGAGATTTGGATTTTCTAATGGATAAAGGAGTACTTGCAAGGCTTGCCATTGTCATGACACTCAGCATACAACATGTATTCTGTTGGTTTTGCACAATAATCAACAAATATAGTAACACAATACTGTCTTTACAGCATACGGGTGGCTATAGATGGTTTAATACATGCAAGAAGATATACAAAACCACATATAAATGTGCAAATAGTAGAGAGAAACAAAGAAGACCAATTACTGTGAATCAATTCCTTTGAAGCCCCGCCAACCTTGAAATATCAGTGGTCCATCAAACCTACTCCACATCATTTTACCAAAAATATGAAATATCTTGTAATTGGCTTTGTCATGTCACGCAATGGTCTCTCGTTCAATGTTGCCAGAAACTTGACATGCTTGGTTAGGGCACGGTGTAAGACTGAAATTATCCACGAAACAAAGAATGAATGGAGTCTGCACGTAAAGCGGACCAAGCTGAATTGACTGAGATTATGTTTTTGATAAAATATTTTTTACATAATTACCATTAACATAATTTAGTCAGGTTAATGTTTAAAGTATTAAAAAAGATTTCCCAAAATTTTGTTTAAGATATAATCTCTGACTGATAAAGATATAGTCCTCACGTTATTGTGACGACATTGTTATAGTTCATGAGTGGTGGTGGTGCAGTGGGCTAAAGCACTAAACTGTTAATCAGAAGGTTGCTGGTTTGATCCCCACAGCCACCACCATTGTGTCCTTGAGCAAGGCACTTAACTCCAGGTTGCTCGGGGGGGATTGTCCCTGTAATCTCTGTAAATCACTTTGGATAAAAGTGTCTGCCAAATGAATGAATGAATAAATTAAAGTTCATAACATGCATTGAGGCAGTTCCTAGGTGAGATGTCTACTGAGTGTCACTAAAAGTGTATCAATTGTTCTTCCAAACAGATGAGGTGTTTTATCTCGTTTTTACAAAACTAACATTTACAACCTAAACCTTAAACCAATAGTGTCATAAAAAGCTAATGTGAGAAAAAATGCAATTCCTGTAGCAACCATGTCATTTTGTAGTGCTTTTGTGACACTTTTGTATCCAGAAGATTTGAGAGTCAAGGTGAGGCAGCACAGAGACAAGAACCTTCTTCCCAGTGTCTTAAATGAACACAACAACCAGAAAACAGCACAAAGGAGGCAATCAATCAAGTGCTCATGGCCACTGGCCTGGACAGAGATATGACACACTGCACCGCAATTGAGGCACAAATTGATGATGGATTTTACTGGGTCAGGGACTCACAGGATATTTTGCTCTTTTATGGAACATGAACATGGATTTTAAGACGGTGCAACTTTATTTCCAAGGATCAATCTCCTATTAACAGCCTTTAATGGTATTAAAATTGAATATTGGTTTTGTTGACCTTGTTCAAAGAACAAATTGCAGCCTGCTCAATAAGAAGCAACTTGAGCTCAACCACTCCACCGTGAAAAAAGAAACCTGCATTCACTTGCTGACATGAGCAGAAAAATAAGGCAGTTTGGGCTGTAAACACATTATATGTAAATTATATTGTCTGGGGAGATAACACTGGAATTCTTGAAAGATTTATTGTGCCCTGTGACTAATGGCACAAAGATGGGTTTAAAATGGCATCGTTGGATTTACAAAGAAGCATTGTGGATATTTTTTATTTGATGCACTTATATATAGTACACCATAGGAGGTTTCCACTTAGCCTTGGTTGCTTGACCAAGTTACTGTATCTGTGCTGTAGTCACAGCCTGAGATGGATCGCACACAGTCTGTTCATTCATTGTCTGATGCATTCTGTACAAGATTGCAAGATATGGCTGATATCACCAATTCCAATCTGATTGTCTGGCTTTTCTTTACAAGTACTGACTTGATTCACTGATCGCTTTTGAGGACTAATCACTGGCTTTGACAAAGTTTGACAAGTTCAAGGCTCTGAAAGATATTAAAAACCCCTTAAGCTCTATGGGCCTGCCTCACGGTGCTTGGGCAGGGACAAATACATACAATAAATTACGCTTAAATTGTAAAAGTCCCCAGATACATAAGTAACTCATGTTTGGTATCTTTCGAAAGCTTGGAATATTATCTTGTCACAGAGTATAGTCACATTTGCATTTATGTTACATAAAATAAGTCATCTGTAACCTAGACGTTTCATGTACAACAGTAAAGAGAAGATTCAGGGGTTCAGGCCTTATAGGAAGAATTGCAAATAAAAAGCCTTTTGAAACAAAAAAAAAGAGAAAAGGTTAGAGTGAGCAAAGAAACACAGACATTGGTCAACAGATAATTGGAAAAGAGTGTTATGAATCTTTTGTGGGATCAGCTAGACCAGGGGTGCCCACACTTTTTTGTGTGATTTAAATGACCAACTCAATAAGATCTGCCAACTAAAAAACACAGTTTCATTTAAAATAAGAAAATGCTTGTTGGGACTACTGCATGTATCCCTACATGGAATTAATCTTCTAATTAATAAACAAATATATAATAATGTTCAATGTTGATATCATTCAGTTTTAAAACTAAACCCAAAACACCTACAGCACAATAGATTACAATAGCCAGGGCATTTACATTATTCTGATGACTTGCACTGAGTGGAATAAGACAGTTTTGCCTAATCCGGGCAGTAGCATCGCAATTTCGCGATATGTTCTCAGAAGTCCTTGGAAGGCGCGTATGCGCAAACCTAGTTGTCATGGCAACTGAATAAACAAAACCTCGCCTGGTCAATATTTACTCGTCAAGTGCAAGTCGGACAGAAACTAAAAGAAGGAAAGACATTATATTTATTTTTATTAAAATTTAACTAAAGTACATTTACATTTTGTGTGATCTTCCAGCATTGCCTTTGCGATCGACTGGTAGATCGTGATCGACGTATTGGGCACCCCTGAGCTAGACTGTAGGGTGCATGAGAAGTGCCCGACAAGACAGCCAAATCTATGGCAAGTGCTACAGGAAGTGTGGGGTGAATTGTCACCGGAGTATCTGGACAAACTGACAGCTAGCATGCCAAGATCTGCAAAGCTGTCTTTACTGCATGTGGAGGATTTTTTTTATAAGAACGCTTTGTAGGAGTTTAAGAAGTTCTGGGAAAAAAAATCAAACTGTAATAGTAATTATTCATATTATTAATGTCCTGACTATACATTGTGATCTGTTGAATGCCACATTGGTGAATAAAAGTACCAATTTCTTTCCATAAGTGCAAAATCTGAACATTATTACAAATACAGTAAAACAGTTAGTTCCGGTCCTCGAATCTTATTGGATGAGAGACGTTCCATGAGCACTGATGGTGTGACACCATCAGCACTCCGACGCTTCACTGTGTGTGTATATCACTCCTCTTGTGTTCATACTGTACTAAACTAATCTGTTAGGAGTTACTGGCTTTATTTTTTAAATTACATATGTTAGCCAGCAGGTGGTGGCAAAAGATAATTTTTGTGTGTAATATGAGCCAGTTGGTGATGTAAAGTGAATCCGTTAGTCATTGTTTCCATAGAAAGCGCTCAGTGATCACTCGTATTACTAATACATTACCAAAACTAGGAAATAGCTTTAAACGTCTTTAAACGGACAACTTCAAGATTAAGGCTCATCACTGCTGAGAGACACAACTGATTTATTACAGAACTCAAGTGCTTACCTTTTATCGGTGTTTCCACATTGGATACATACTGTTTAAAATGGTGGAGGACATCGCTGTTTCTATAGTGAAAGACTCTTGCGGACCAGCTACCGCGAAATAGAGAGGAATACCCCCTCTTGGAAGTCTATTTTCCACAGAAAGCTGACAGCATCTCTGAATGGGTGTGGCAACAGTTGATTGCACATGCTCCATCTCTCTCTATCTCTCTCTCTCTCTCTCTCTCTCACACACACACACACACACACATCCAGCCGTCTATCCTTGTTTATCCAATAACTTGTTAGAAACAGCACAAGCCATGATACTATTTCTGAAGTGAACTTTTTGAATTACTAACGGAGGCTTGGACAAATCATTTGGTTTGAACCAGCAACGGCAGATTCTAATTTGTCGTGTAAGAATGTAGTTCCATGCACAAAAACGATTTTATCGGTTTTTCCTATTGTTTTTATGTACCTGTTCATTGAACTATTGTATATAAGCAATATCACACGAGCAAGAGTGCGATATGGCCCTACATCAGCACTGCTGTAATTATCTACGACACTCGGCCGCAGTGCTGATGTATGGGCCATATGTCACTCTTGCACGTGTGTTATTGCTTAAATATATAATTAGGTTTATCATAAGATTGTAAACATATACAATATAATTTATTAATTATTGTTATGTTTCTTTAAAATTTGGGGGGGTTTCTGTAATATTAGACCAATTTTTTGCAATTAGTCCACTGTATTTATACAAGGTGAGCATTTAAATTTGGGTATGAAAGATTGCAGATGGCAGCAAAAAAAGGCACCATTTAAGAGTTACAGTAAGTTTGAGGCACTTAGTAGCAGGTAAACTAGATGTTGCCTTCATGTTCTGCTTTGTTTTCCCAATTTTGCAGGTGAAATATTAAGTAGTTATTACTTTTGGATGAAATTTTTATCACAAAGTGTACTCACATGTCTTCTATTTTCTCAAATGTTTTTGCAAATTTCTTCATCAGCACAGTTCAGGTGGACTGGGCGTGTATGGCCCAGATTTTCTCGACACACGGACAGTCCTCATCTATGCACATCTTCGGTGAATGCACCTAATGTTGAATTTACTAAAGAGTATCACAAGCAGTCATAGTGCGCATGCATCAAACATGTTCATATTCGCTCACGGTAAAAAGGGTATACTTTGCAAGGCAATGCTGAGGTGCAATCTGATCCAGAACGCAGTTCTTGGCCAGAATAAGCTACAAAGTGGACCAGTCTTTAGGCAGATAGTCAAAGTCTGGTTATGTGAGACTGTTTGTCCTGAATCACACAGATGTACACAAAAACACACCCTGTATCAAAACTGGAGCTGTGATTGTCTCAATAGGTTTCACATTGCCCATATTTCTAATAGAATGACAAAGCACTATAGATGAGGACAGACAGAGCTTGAAGGACAGTGGTGACAAATGAAAGTGAAAGACAGAGACATGTGCTCTTATGCTTTTAACCATTATCACCAGAACCGTACAGCATTTTTAAAGAAAAAACAATCAATCCAATTTATTTACTCCCTTTATTTTGCATGTGTATTCTTTAACTGGGACTATTTGTTGAAGGACAATGGCAGAGTTGCTCAGTCCACTTGTTTCCTGCAGAATTCTATGAGACTAGGTTGGATTTTTAAGCTAGTTTTAGTCATAAGGCTGTCCTTGTGCGCAAACCTAGCAACTCTGGACAACAGGCCAAGGAAATTACCTGGGTGACTCAAAACAGTGTGTTGATTTGTTGGCATCTCTCTCTGTACGTGTTCTCCTCTCACTTAGACTGCCATCGATCACATCCAGAGTTTCCTCAAAGCCACCGATGCTCTCAAGGTCTGATCATCACGTGAGTTCACTGTATCGATTTCCGTCGGAGATTAGGAACCATTAGCATTCTGGAAAATGCTGAGCAGAGAAGCTCCCCTACAACTGCAGTCCGAATAACAGCCCTGACATGAGGGCCCATCTCATCACTGATGTACTCCTTCATGAAATCTTTTAAAATTTAATGGAGGCTTTTGAGGAATGGTGGAAGTCATATATTTCAAATGGTACGTGCTTGTGGGCTTCAAAGGAGAACACGTGTATAAAATGCTTGGTAGTGCTCTAGGTCTAAAGTGACAAACCCCTCATGACCTCTTGGCTTTATTTTGGATCAGTGCAGGTTTCATTCCAAGAGTTTCAGCTGTTGCAAATTACTGTTTGTCATGTATATGTCCTCTGACTGAGTCATTTACTACAGTTCCAGGACAGTGAGTATCTCCAGATATACAGAAATATATATCAGCAGTCTAACATCATCCAAATCTAGAAAGTGCTAACATTTCCTAGATTGTTATTTTCTCCATGCAATATGGTAGCAAAATTACAGATTCATCATTACATATTCCTTGCTTTAAAATGGAATAAATGGAAATTTCTATACACACAAAAACAATTACATGTATGTTTATGCATTTTGTCTCCAATGACTTTTAGTGTTATCAGATATGTGCACAGCCACTGGGTGTCACCATGATGAGTTTGATTAGCGCTGGATTGTTTTCTGGTTCCGGTCTCCATTAGACGCAATGAAAAACTACCGAAACGAGTGATACAGATGGAAAACAAGAACGATTTAAAGGTTTAGTTGGATTAAAAATTAGCTAACACAACGAACGCACACAAATTGTGCGTTTCTTGTCTTTGATAACTACTCAAAGTAGTTTTAACGTAACTAACCTCATCATACACCCACTTCGGTGAGGCATTGTGTAAAGACGGTGATAGTGACACTTTGTAATTCGGCACTACACGCCACATATTATTGACAAAATTATTTGCAATGTTTTCAAATCTAACACTCTAAACATCACATTATCCACTAAAACCATAAGCGATGTAAGTGAAAATGCTGGAGACTGGGAAAACAAAAAATGACTTTCGTTATGACACACAGAACACTTCTTCAAAGAAAAAGGTGGATAGAATGCATAAAGCAGTTATATGCACACAAGGGTTCCCTTGTATTTTGAAAGCTTATCTGCTGAAAATACAAACTCTGACAACTATAATTGAGCCATTTTTTGGTCGACTTCATGAACAGTGTAAACACAAAACACTGTGATTCTGTGGTCATATCAAAACATTGAGCATCCCATCCAAACAGGTCTATAATAGGGGACAATTTTCCATTAACATTTCCAGGCTTGTGATCTCCTGTTAGTATGTGACCTGCTAGATGCCATCTTTACTCATGTGCACACATGCAGATTTCAAGTAAAGTCGGAAATATTGTAATTACAAATTCCGGGCACGTGTATAACAAAGCAAAGTTGTATTTACAAGTGGGACATTTGGAATTCTAGAGGATTACCACGTTGCCAAGTTTCATGTCGACATGAAAGATGATTGAAAGCAATGATTTTGCAAAGTTATTTCAATTTAAGTGCTTTATTTCAATAACATTAATTTGTTATATATGACAGTCAACTAATGATTCACCCTTCGCTGTTTGTTATAAGCAAATTCATTATTAATTTGATAGATACCATGCATTAAAAATTCTAATCAGATAGGTTGTGTAAAAGTTATGCAGGTGTATTCACTTATGCTTATTCACTGGTACTAGAGTTAGACTGATATATCGGTTTAACCAATAAATCGGTGTCTATAGATGCCTTTAGGAACTATGCAAAAATCAATGCCGATAGTCTTGTTGTTATTATTATTATTATTTCGACATTTATAACAACTTAGTTCTACAATATAACCACAGCCTCTAGAGGTGAAAACAATCACTGACACCTCATGGGAATTTGCTGTATCTTTCATCATTGGCAATAGGCATTCATATTTTTTACTCACTTCGATGCATATTTTGTTTTTTGTTTAATTGGATAATCAAGTGATCCAAATTAGTGAGGGCATGCAAAGAAATATACAATTATATGGAAATGTGCCCCGTCAGCACATACACCTTCTCCAACTTCATATCTTATGATTAATAATAAAAAACCTAATTTGGTGAAATATGTATACAGTATACTAAATCCTTCATCTAGTGAATATATAACCTATAAAAAGTTTAATTTGGTAAATACTTAAAGATTACTGTAACAGAGGCAAGTCACCATCATTTCAAAATAAGAGTCCTCTGTGAATTTCGGGCTTGTTTATAGCTAAAATTCATGAATTAAGCACCAAACCTAAATTTGATGTTGTTATTATTGGGATTTTGGTTTTACAATTAGCTGCATCTGGGATTTTACCTCTACGTAGCCTCTATGTCTGTTCCATTGTAGAAAGGAAATACTTTTTTTTTTACATTCTATAATTCGATTTTAAAAACTAACAGCCAATTAATCGGTTATCAGCCTTTTCCACCAACCAAGTTATTGCTAACTGCAAAGCCCACTGTGAGTCGATCTCTAATTGGTACCACAGAAAATAGAGCCTTTGCAGTCATTTCTTGTGTATTGGTTTAAGTTTGGCTTCTTCCATATTTAGTTTCTCACTTGAAAGTGTTACAGGTCCTAATAATGAATATCCAATTGTATGTAGGAGGTTCCCAGGCAGGGGCAGATCTACCAGGGTGGCATAGGGTGGCAAATGCCACCATTAGAAAAAGCATTGCCACCTCAACATAATAATCTAAATGTATTAAATATAAATGTAAGTATATTATAGTTGATGTAGACATTGTGTAGGGATTTATTCATGTCAAACTGCTTAAAACTTCACCGAACACACAAATGACTACAGACCCATAGATTGGTTACAGCAGCGACCAATCACAACATCAACCAATCGCTGTAACGTTGTCGCTGGCAATGGCAATGATGAAGACGATGTGTAGAACCCAATGCAGTTTTATTAAATAAACGTGAAATCCAAAACCCTAACTTTAAATGAGAACTATATTAGACATAAACATTTGAAAAAAGAAGATCGAGGCAAATGTCAGTACTGTTATCACTTCATACTACAGTATAAAGCTTTGCTGTTTTTTCTCTTTTTGCTATCAGCAAAATAAGCATCTTTACACTTATATTTCTCCAGTAAGCAGCTTTTTTTTATCTCTTTCTCTCTGTATGTGCATGTGTGATTCAGTCTTTCCCTTGGGATCTCATATACATTTCTTCTCTGTGAAATCATCCCTTATCATCACCTACCCCATCATTTTCCCTCCTTCTACACACACACACACACACACACACACACACACAAAACATCATTTAGTATGATTTATAAGCTGTTTTCCTCATGGGGACAGACAAAATGTCCCCACAAGATAAAACATTTCAGGTTTTAATATGCATATGGAAACATTTGGTCCCCACAAAGTGATAAATACATGCTCACACACACACACACACACACACACACACACACACACACACACACACACACACACAAACACACGTGAGAAAGGTCTTTGTGAGGTCTACTGTAAGTTTAAATTTGGAGAACCAGGCAATCAAAAATAGCCATTCATACAGACTGTAGAAACTCAAAGCACATCAGTTTCAGTTCCAGAATGCAGGAGACACACATTCTCATAAGGAGATCCCACAAATAAAATAGACACAAGCTGCATTGAAGTGCTCCCTCACACAACTGGCCAAAAACAGACTGGGTCTAATTCAGGATATGTGCATGTATTTACTGAAGAGAGGAATTGGTAGAATTTTTAGTCTCTCATTGATTTCCTTTGAAAAAGTAATTAGCAGTAATTGAGAACATTGTGTGGTGATTATTCCTTGTTTGTCTTTAAAGCAAAAGCCCTCTAGAAGACGAGCTGAAGCAACATTTTGCCTTCATCCACTGGTCATCATAAAACAAGTCAAGTTTGAATCAGCAAAACTAATGCCAGACAGCCTAAAGTCTCCTCTGATGTGTGAATTTAAGTGATTTTTCAGAGGTAGTGTCTCAAACCAGATGGTACTGTGTGATGTGTTCATGCATTTCCTGTAAGTGTTAGGTTGGTGATGGTAAATAACATTACACATTCTTAAATAAGACTATTTTAAAATACAAAATCATTTACATCATCTGGGTGTAATTATCAGATGGTAAATCAACTACAATTTTTGTGATGTGCAAGGAGAGATCCTTACTAAATGTACACATCAGACTCCCCTGTATCATACAGACAGGTAGTCCTGCCCCAAACATATGCCATTGGTTGAGGCAGATGTTGACGTGTTGGGCAACTCGCACACAGAGCAGTGTTTTGGAAGCGCCACACTGTATACACTCTTCAGGATCATAGTTGACTGTATATTTAACTGGGATAGTAGAAAGTAGCTAGACCAGCACCAAAACAGCCTGGAAATTCATGCTGGTCTTTTTAGCAGGAATCTCATTATAGAGGTTAGGAATGTAAACATTTTAAAGACTGAAAAAAAGAAAAAAATCCCTGATGATAACAGTCATGCTGAAAGATTAAATCATACAGTCTAGTAGGTACAGGCTCAAAGATATTCTTATAACACTTATCTCCTCAAAAGCAGAGGGGTTAAAAAAAAAGAGTTAGACACATAAAAATGTGCAGGGCAGCTGATTAGAAATTGATACTGCAGAGATCAAAAGTAGCAGCTCAGCTCATTTCTGCACCCTGTGAACTTCCTGCGCTGGTGTCATAGGATCTCTGATAGGAGGGCTGTGCTGAACTACAGCGCTGGCTCTTATCTGCTGTCTTGAACACTGCTGCCCTCTGGTGGAGAAAAAAGAACCACAGAGGAGAGGAAAGGGCTGTGTCAAGGCTGCGTCCTTCGGAGTTCGCAATTGTCGGCCGCATACGTCATTGAGGCTGTCTCCTTTCATAAACGCGAGTAGGACACCTCGAATGCAGCATTCGAATGTGACCTTCTTTCACGGGAATTCGGAGGACACGTGAAGTATCCTTCGTGGTCACTCACAACCCACAATTCTTTGCTCCAATGGAAATGTCTAAAATAATAATAACGCCAATTTGCCCGTAAATATGATGTTCAAATGCAAGGAATGTTAATTCCAAAGTTGAAGTACGTCAGTAAATGGGTGCAGAGTATATAATATATATAATTGTATTAATATATAATTGAAATAAGTATTAGACTAAAAGTAGGGGAGAGCGGGGTAAGTTGTCACACGGGTAAGTTGTCACACTGTTCATAACTCCAACACTAGAGGCTCTATCTCAAAAATCAAATAGCCACTTTGTGTGACTTCTTCTTCTATAGTCAACTTCCTGTTCACATGTGGTCAAGATCACTCTAATCTGAGGTTATCACAATTTTCTTATTTTTCTGCTTAAAAAGTAAAAAATGTGCACTTTACATTTTATGCAATACAACATTGTTAGGTAGGAATGTTAAAAATAATTATTTTGCAAAAAATAGAGGAGACAGTAACGAGTCTTTTGATACTTTAGCTAAAGTGGTATGTTGAGCTAACCTTGAGATTTAGCCAACATTAACACGCATGTCAGTTTGGGGCAAGTTGTCTCACTGACTTTGGGGCAAGTCGTCACATGTGACAACTTGCCCCAGTACAAATAAACATATAGAACATGCTCAAAAAAAAATTTATATTGTAGGCTAATTTATTTGTAATTGCAATAAGGTTTTTGAAGGAAGGAAGGAAGTAAGGAAAGGCAGGAATTAAGGAAGAAAGGAAGGAAGGAAGATGGTTCGAAATTACCAACGAAAGACAGAGCATGGCAGTACACCACCTGACATAATGTTAAAGGCAGTCAGGCAGGTAAAGTTGCAGAACAAATCAATCAGAAGTACAGCGAAGGATTTTGACATAAATTACCGTACCCTGACTCGGTATTGTCAAAAGATTACCAGAGAAGAAATTGAAAGTCAGACAGCCATGCCAACAACAATGGTTGGTTATACAAAGCCACGGAAGATTTTTTCACCTGATTTGGAAAAGCAGCTTGCTGAGTATATTATTAGGTCAGCTGACATTTATTTTGGTCTGTCGCCAAGTGAGGTCAGAAAGCTTGCCTACCAGTTTGCTGTGGCACACCAGCTGAAGTTTGCGCCTTTGTGGGCAGAAAAAGAAAAGGCCAGCAAAGAGTGGTTTACAGGCTTCTTAAAGCGGCATACAACGCTGTCACTGAGAAAGCCAGAGGCTACTAGCCTTGCCAGGGCAAGTAGCTTCAACAGAGAGAATGTTAATGCCTTCTTTGACAACTTAGAGAATGTGTTAACCAAATATGAGTTTGGACCAGGAGACATCTGGAATGTTGATGAAACTGGCGTCACCACTGTACATAAACCAGAGAAAGTGGTGGCCAGACGTGGATTCAAACAAGTAGGGTCACTGACCTCTGCTGAAAGGGGAACCCTTGTCACACTGGCATGTGCCATCTCAGCCACAGGGAATAGTATACCTCCATACTTTATTTTCCCCGTGTCAACTTCCGCGATCATTTCCTGATCAACGGGCCACCTGGCAGCAAAGGAGGGGCAAATTCCTCTGGATGGATGAAAGACACGCACTTTGTTGACTTCCTGAAACATTTCAGTGAACATACAAAGTGCTCAAAGGAGAAGCCCTGTTTACTCCTTTTGGACAACCACGAGTCTCATCTGTCCATTGATGGACTCAATTATGCCAAAGAAAATGGCATAATAATGTTGTCATTCCCACCCCACTGCTCACATCGGCTCCAACCATTAGACAGGTCTGTCTACGGACCACTAAAGAGGCACATCAACATCGCATGTGATGCCTGGATGAGGAACAACCCCGGGAAGACAATGTCAATTTATGACATTCCTGGGATTGTGGCAATTGCCTATCCCCTGGCTGCAACCCCCTTGAACATACAGGCTGGCTTTAGGGTGGCTGGTGTTCAACCTTACAACAGAGATGTATTTCTGGAAACCGAGTTTGCACCATCCTACGTCACAGATCGCCCCATTCAGGACCCTGCCCTGCCAGACCCCAGCACCAACTCTGTTCTGCCAGGCCCCAGCACCAACTCTGCCCTGCCAGGCCCCAGCACCAACTCTGCTCTGCCAGGCCCCAGCACCAACCCTGCCCTGCCAGGCCCCAGCACCAACTCTGCTCTGCCATGCCCCAGCACCAACTCTGCCCTGCCAGGCCCCAGCACCAACTCTGCCCTGCCAGGCCCCAGAACCAACTCTGCTCTGCCAGGCTCCAGCACCAACTCTGCTCTGCCAGGCCCCAGCACCAACTCCGCTCTGCCTAGCAGGCCCAGTTATGCTTCTGCTATCACCAGCTCACCCTTACCCAGCAGTGCTATTGCTGACAGCGGGCTACCTACTCCAGAGGACATCCGGCCATATCCAAAAGCTGGCCCCGAAAACCAGCCAGCAAAGGAAGAAAACGGCGCAAATCAGCAATTCTTACTGACACGCCAGTGAAGCTGCAACTAGAAATAGAAAAGAATAAGGCTCAATCTCGCAAAAGATGTTCCAAAAGAAAGGGAAGCAAGAGGGGAGTCAAAATCTGGACCTACAAAGAACAAGGCAGCTAAAAGAAGAAAAATCATACAAGAGTCATCATCAGATGATGAAGAGTGGTTCTGCCTCGTCTGTGTAGAGCCATTTTCAAACAGTCGTCCAAAGGAGACCTGGGTAAAATGTGTCAAATGCAACAATTGGGCCCATGATGCTTGCACCTCCGGCCAGGCAATTTATGTGTGCCAGAATTGTGACTCTGGAGATGAGTCTGATTAGTCAGATACAGGGCATCTGTTTTGTTCAGAGGTTGTTAAGTTAAGCGAGTTATCTGCAGCATTCCATTCAGTTATCATGGATATATGTGCAAGCCAGACAACGTTTGAGTTTAAAGCTCAAAGTTAAGTGGTCTTGCCACTTAATGTGTTTTGATTGAAATGTGCATTATTTGGATTAAATCATTGTTTTTCCAGATTCTCCAGGCACAAAAGTTTATATTTCCAGTTCTGGTTTGAAATAAAATAAAATCATAAATAAAAAATAAATAAAAAAATAAATATTCACAATTAAGTCGTTGTGTTCATATTTTTAGATAATCTAGTGTGACAACTTACCCGCCGATGGGGCAAATTGTCTCAAGTGCGCACTCTCTATTCTACAGTATACAACTCTATAATGAGATAAGATATGAAGATGTTATGACTACAACATATGTGCCCAAGACTTCCTTCTTTCATTTGGTATGACATTTATACCATTGTGATGTATGGTGCTCAGTAAATGTTAGACAGTGTGAAAAGTGTGACAATATACCTCGCTCTCCCCTACACCTGTAAAATCTATTTTCTTTTCTCTCTAAATGATTATAACTCTCGTAAATTTTAACTCATACATTCCCTTTTAAAGGTAATTTGTTACCTTCTCACTCAAAGCGCTCACGCTTGTTAAAGAGTGGCGTGCTGTCATAGCAATAATGTTACATTCCGTTTCCGTTTGTCCTACACGCTCGGTATACTGCAGCCTTCAAAGGATGTCTTACCTAGCATGAAGCCTTCGAAACAAGTCACAGCTAATGTTTAAATATTCAACACAGGCAAAAAAAAAAAAAAAAGCTATTCAAAAACAAATCATTTTAACAGAAGCTTTTCTTTAGGCATCTGTGTGGTTGAAAGGTGATAAAGAAAATCAGTTACAAGTTTTTTTGGCTCAGTTTAAAAAAAACAGTTTAGTGCAGAAAACGACACAACAACGTTTTGTTAAAATAGCCAAATCTATCAGATAATTTTCCCCATTGTTCTCATAGGAATTCATGAGAAGCTATTTTTTTTTTTATTATTATTATTTTTTTATTCAACTTTCAAAACAGCTTACAATGACATTTAACATCAAACATAAGACAAACAGGAAACAATATCCACCAGAGTTCAGCAAGATTTGTGGATCTAAAGCTCAATGTTATTGGCTAAAGAGGACTTCCTAAAAAGTTAGATTTTCAATTTGTGAATCGAAACCTGGCAGGAAAGTCTCAAAAAAGCCACACACAAATCCAACTTGACAGATCCGTATTTGTTAATTTTTAAGTATTTGTGTGTTTGGTGTATTATTTCAGCTGTAAAGATGTTTAAATTGTAATTTTTATAGTTATTTTAGGGTTTGTTGGCATTACATTGTCATGGTAACAAAGTTGTAAAATTGGCTATAACATTACACAGAAAAGGTTTGTAAGTGATTTTATCACACTAAAATCATGTTTACACACATATCCTTTGTCTTGTGGCTATACTTTTGAAACAGTGAGTATTTTAACACTCAAAAATTGGCCTCCATTTACTTCCATTGTAAGTGACTCACTGGAACCTGGAAAGGAGGAACGAGACAAAATCATTTGATGTTGTAATCAGTATTATGCCACAAATGCTGTCAACTGAGCTCAACTTGTGTTGAACCCAGAAATGTAAGCATAAGCGTAGTTCTAGCTGGAGACTCACAGCTGCACATTGTCATGTCATTATTTAGTTACATAATACAAGACTATCATATGTCAGCCATTGCTTTAAAAGCCTGCATTCAATCAACCTCTTTGCTGTTTCAGTGTGCCAACACGGTTTCATTCTACAGCACACTATGTCTGATGATGATTCAGCTTCGCTCCCCAAAGAGCATACTTCAGCTCTGGACATAGATTTAGTACCATGCTCCTTACCTTCCATCCAGGATCAGTCAGCTCCTCGCCGCAGCGTGCATATGCAACTTCCAGAGTTTCCGTGGGATTGCTGCCCTTATGAAAGAATGCTAGAAAGGCTAACAAACAAAAGCATCAACGTCAACCCAGCTATCTCCAGGCAACAAGCGAACCTGTTCACCTATAACATCTTGTGAAGCCCGCCTTCCCTCTGTGACGATGCGGCGCTCCATCTCAACATTCTGCACCAGCCTCAAAAACCATAGGGTGCAAAAGACCAGCAAATTCCGGATTGCAGAACAGATCTCAGTCACGTAGGAGACCTTTTCCAGTCTAAGCCAACACATTTACTTCATCCTGAATGCACAACCCATTGATGGGCTCCATATCTGAGTCCGTTAAAATAATCGACTCTAGGCTTTCATTCCTCGAGTCTTCACTACCTCAGTTTTCTTCAAATCTCTCTGGCAAGCTCCTCCACCGCTCTCACTACAGGTAGGAGTTTAGTTTCACCTGCCACAGCAACTCCACTTGCACTCAGAGCACAAATCATTGAAAGCAAAGACATCAATTTAGCTTCCCTTTTGCTTCCTTCTCTGGCATGCAACCACCACATTGTGGATTGCGGGGATAAATCAGTGTAAATCAGATCCAAGACTGTTGTGGTTGCTTTTGGTATCTACATAGACTTTCTCTGTTTTCTCTGAGACCATCCTCTGACAGATATCACACAATTAATGTTCATATGCAAGCATGGGTATCCTCAAGCAAGGATATCACACGATCCATGCCCCTTTCTCATAAGGGTCTTCAGCAAACACAAACACAGCTAATCCGATAGCTAAGGTATCACACAACCATGCCAGAGATACTGCATAATTCACACACCATTGTCTATTCAATCATCACATGTAACTGAATGTAACTTCAGCCACAAAGACCTGGTCCGTAACTAATCTGGAATGCCTTACCTCTTTTGGGGGTAAGTATCGGGATTGGGGTAGGCTCTTCGCCCTCTGCCTCCCATCTCCGGCAGGATATGACTGTTTGAGTAGCAATCTAATCAGACTGCCAGACAGGCTTACGCCAAAAGAGAACATATATTTTGTGATTCACTATCATTCCATCAAATAAATGTCACATAAATCTTTACCAAGTCTGTGAGACTTTCTGAAAGAAATGTAAGCATAAGTGTAGTTCTAGTAGGAGACTTGCAGCAGCGCATCATCACACCATTATCAAGTTAGCTCCTAGCCAATCAAACATCAGCCTTTACTTTAAAAGCCTGATTTCAATGTACCCCTTTGCTGTTTCAGTGTGCCAACACGGCAGCCTCCACCTCCTCACCACCACCAGTCGAGTCCCATCCTGCATGGGAGTAGGCTCCTCGCCCCCTGTCTCCAATATCTGGATGGACATCTTTGACTGCTGCACCACGTCTCGCTGTTTCTTAAGTTAAAATAACTTGTCGAGACACCCGTGTTCTGTTTCATTCGTTGCTCTGAGTTTAGCTTGTTTTATTCTGGTGTGCTGAGATGCCACTGTGCCTTGATTAAACTATGTATGTTTACTTTTACAATACTGTTAAGAATGTTGCCCATGATGATTACGTAAAAAATATCCTATTGCAACAGTACTTGCTAGGCAAAGAAATTATAAAGTGAGCGATTTGAGATTCAGGCTTAAAACATGATGGTACTTTTCGGGCCTAGTAGGGTCAGGCCTCATGGTCTCGGGTATGTGTCAGGTTCGGGATTCATGTTAAGGCACATGCAGACCTTTATTGTTTATTTCACCAGGAAACTGGGGCGATATGCACAACGAGCTACATAAATATAATTTTGCAAAAATGTAGGTATTGTAATGTGTTTCTATCAGATAGAAGTTCCATGACTGAGTCTTCGAGTATGTTTTAGGCCTAAGCCTCTACATATGATCTAGAATTCCATGGTCAGGGTTGGGAGGGTTACTTGAAATGTATTCCTGTTGTAGGATTGTGTGAAACAGTCCAGCAGAGGGTGCTGTAGCATCTGGACCAATCAGACACACAATTATTCATTATTTAATGAATAAGCCAACAGATCTCTCAAGACTGTAAAAAGCAAAGGTCCAAGTAGGCCCAAGAGCAGACTCCGTTATGTCTGCTCCCCACTGATCATTATCAAGAATTGACACTGTCTTTGCTGACACGAATAGCAGGCCCCAGTACATTCCAAGCGGGGGAGGTTAGTTTCATGCTGGAGCAAAGAATGCTGAAAGATTAAAACATTCCTTTCCCCCATTGTTCTGTTCAAAGCCCAGAACAACAGACTTTCCTTCATTAATTTATAGACAAACTGTTCTATAAATTAACATGTATATCCATAAATTGTGTATGTGATAATTACTGTTTTGTACTGTATACTGTTTTATGCATGCCTTATTACCTAACCACCAGATAATGTAGAATTATTGGTATGATGATTCCTATCAAATTAATCCTTGTGCGACACCCAGCACATTGGTATATATATATATATATATATATAATCCTGATAGCATGCATTGTATGCTTGCTATATTAATCAGAGAGCATAAAGGGGCATCAATTAAACTAACCCCAATCATGCAAATGAGTCAGCTTCCAAAAAAAGGAAAATTTCTTGCTTGGAAATTGCAACTTTCTTATTGGTCAAGCCAGACTCAAGAGGAAGGACCTCCATCAGAAGTTAAAAGACACATCCCGCCTCTTACTCACTCTGTTCCTCTCTGCGCTACTCTCTTCTGCTGTTCGTGTGGGACCGGGACCACCCGGTCCGACCATGAGGTCGCAGGCCGGCAGGCCTCAACACATCAAGCCATGTGTAACTACCTCAACCATAGAGTCAGTGAACACCACAGTTCATCATAATTTCTTCATTCAACACGGAAGAAATTGATTGCAACTTGAACACCATCGATTCGAGGAACCATCAAGACGTTCTCCTGCGACTGCATCCAGGCTCTCTCAACAGCCAAGGCAATTGCAAGTATTGTACCAGTAACTAACTGAACTTAGGTTTAGTATAAGAGGTAAACCACATTGTAACAAAAGGTGCTTTTAAATTAAAAAACTGATGGTTCTCTCAAATAGGTAAATTATTCTTTTCATAACTTCATTCCCATATTCTGTTCCGATTTCATTTTATTTGTATTGTTCCCTTTCCCATGTATTAGTGATTTGTGTGTATGTCTTTGTTTAGATTAGTTACGTGTTTGTAATTTGGTTAAATAAAGCTTTTGGTGTACATTCTTGCGAGTTGATTGATGGTCTGCTTGTAAATCAATGTAAATTTAATGATTCAATCTCAGCTCCATGCTAAGGAAGTATTATTTTATGTGGCCATGAAAAATATCCTTTCTGAGAGTTGATAGACGATCAATACTGAGGACGAACAGATAAATTGATTGTAATATTAATTCAGCTACATCAAGTTAATTCTATTAACTGATCCAAATGTTAATTATAACGAGTTATGATTAATTATTCATATTTACCTTTTAAAGATATTTTGACTGGTATATTTTGATAAATAATCTCGTCGCTGTTTCTAAAAGATTTCGCTTCAAAGCTGTACCTATATGTGTAATATTATTGTTAATAAGCCATGAGAATAATATTACTCCAATAAGAGAATTAATCATAATTAAAGCTAATTCCCTACAGTAGAAATTGTGAGCTGATATGAGACGTTGTATTACAATTTTAATGGTGGAGAATTTATTTGGACAAATAATCTAGTTATTTGTCATTTATCTAAATTATAACGGTTGTCAAACTCAGCTGATTCCAATATAAATTTACTAACATAGTAATGTAGAATCAGGACAGTTTAATTTAATTCCTAGCTCACACATACTGTTTCCCTACACATTATGGTGTAAAGGTACGTTGGTACTTAACCTATAATGTGTACATTTATACTACCAAATTCGCTACATATATTGGTGTGAGAATTTTTGCACTTTAACTGATTACTGTTTATTTGTACATTGTGGAACGTGCTGACGTTTATATGCATCGATGAAACTGTTTTCATTAGTGTTGACCCAGATCACAAATCACTGGTGTTTGTTGCTATGGTGACAAAAGTTCACGGGAAGTCCTAAAGAGACTCTTCCAGGGCAACTAACTGCACATGCGCAACCTGCCTACGCCATATTGTCAACACAGTACAGCTAAGCTAATAGCATAACACAGCTAAGCTAATAGCATAGCACAGCACCGCTAAACTAACAAGTTAGCGAACTTACATTGAAACCCCTAAATACGCTACAGTGCTAACGGACTGTCTTATCAAATGACTGCCTGAAATACGATTGCGTTCTTACGCGAAGGACATTTTAGTTTTGTGAAGTGACAGGCAGAAGGAACACCAGTAATTTAAGTGTTGTTGATACCGTTAATCTTGATTTGGTGGGTTTGTGCATGCAGGAAATTGTGAGTATTGACATGTTTACGCACTATATGTATTTGTGTGGGGATGAGCAACTTTATTGTGCATTTGGGTCGTTTACTGTTTGCCGTTGAATGACTGATTGACTCAGCACTTTCTATTTACCATCAGATTGATACGCTAACATTTGCGTCTTGCATTTTTCAATGTTGATATGTATTGGCAGCTTTATGTTGTATTGACCAATAAGGAGGATTATTTACTGTTATTGTTGATATGATTCATATGACATGTGGTACAGCTCGTTTCTAAGCCATATTGTTTCATATAGATTCTTTAAGAGCATATTATTGTCTATTTTGAATATTTCTACATTATAAGACAATCTAATAACTATTTCACTGTATTGTTATTAATGTTTGGTGCTTGTTATGACTTTACTAAGTAAAGTGACTTTATTATTATTTCTTTCTGTAGAACCACATCTTTATCCACCTGTACCCTAAAAGAAGCAAGTTTGGAATAAAAGAGTTATTCCAAGACTTGTGCATTCTAACAGATGCCCCACAGTGATCATAACTCGAAACTATCAACACAAATTTAATCCTTCATTACAATTCCACTACAGATTACAGAATACAGTGCATCCGGAAAGTATTCACAGTGCTTCACTTTTTCCACATTTTGTTATGTCAAAATTCTACAAACAATACCCCATAATGACAACGTGAAAGAAGTTTGTTTGAAATCTTTGCAAATTTATAAAAAAATTAAAAATCACATGTACATAAGTATTCACAGCCTTTGCCATTTCACTCAAACTTGAGCACAGGTGCATCCTGTTTCCACTGATCATCCTTGAGATGTTTCTACAACTTGATTGGAGTCCACCTGTGGTAAATGCAGTTGATTGGACATGATTTGGAAAGGAACACCTGTCTATATAAGGTCCCACAGTTAACAGTGCATGTTAGAGAACAAACCAAGCCATGAAGTCCAAGGAATTGTGTGTAGACCCCCGATCTGGGGAAGGGTACAGAAAACGTTATGCAGAATTGAAGGTCCCAATGAGCACAGTGGCCTCCATCATGTGTAAATGGAAGAAGTTTGGAACCACCAGGACTCTTCCTAGAGCTGGCTGCCTAGCCAAACTGAGCGATCGGGGGAGAAGGGCCTTAGTCAGGGAGGTGACCAAGAACCCAATGGTCACTCTGACAGAGCTCCAGCATTTCTCTGTGGAGAGAGGAGAACCTTCCAGAAGAACAACCATCTCTGCAGCGCTCCAATCAGGCCTGTATGGTAGAGTGGCCAGATGGAAGTCACTCCTCAGTAATAGGCACATGACAGCCCACCTGGAGTTTGCCAAAAGGCACCTGAAGGACTCTCAGACCATGAGAAACAAAATTCTCTGGTCTGATGAAACAAATATTGAACACTTTGGCCTGAATGGCAAGCATCAGGTGTGGAGGAAACCAGGCACCGCTCATCACCTGGCCAATACCATCCCTAGAGTGAAGCATGCTGGTGGCAGCATCATGCTGTGGGGATGTTTTTCAGCAGCAGGAACTGGGAGACTAGTCAGGATCGAGGGAATGATGAATGCAGCAATGTACAGAGACATCCTTGATGAAAACCTGCTCCAGAGCACTCTGGACCTCAGACTGTGGGGAAGGTTCATCTTCCAACAGGACAATGACCCTAAGCACTCAGCCAAGATAACAAAGGAGTGGCTACGGGACAACTCTGTGAATGTCCTTGAGTGGCCCAGACTTGAACCCGATTGAACATCTCTGGAGAGATCTGAAAATGGCTGTGCACCGATGCTCCCCATCCAACCTGATGGAGCTTGAGAGGTCCTAAAAAGAAGAATGGGAGAAAATGCCCAAAAATAGGTGTGCCAAGCTTGTAGCATCATACACAAAAAGACTTGAGGCTGTAATTGGTGCCAAAGGTGCTTCAACAAAGTATTGAGCAAAGGCTGTGAAATTTGCAAAGATTTTAAACAAACTTCTTTCACGTTGTCATTATGGGGTATTGTTTGTATAATTTTGAGGAAAATAATGAATTTAATCCATTTTGGAATAAGGCTGTAACATAACAAAATGAGGAAAAAGCGAAGCGCTGTGAATACTTTCCGGATGCACTGTACATGCTGTAAAATAAAATTTTAAATGTATTCCGTTAGACACTTTGGATTACTTCTTCAGCACTGGTAGATTCTTTTCAGTTGTTTTGACTATAAAAACTCTGTTTAATATATATAAAATATATTCTCTGAAAAACCTAATGCTTAATGTTTTTTTAAAACAAGATGAATCAAATTGATATTGTTTTAAGGATTTTTAGATATTTCTACAGGAAAACAATAAAAATGTTTTATCAAGAATATGATTTTTGCCCTAATATCAAAGATCTTACTAGAAAAAAAGAAATTATGATCCACTGTGAATTTTCTTCCATCCATCCATCCATCTTCAACCGCTTATCTGAAGTCGGGTCGCGGGGGCAGCTGCTCCAGCAGGGGGCCCCAAACTTCCCTATCCCGAGCCACATTAACCAACTCTGACTGGGGGACCCCGAGGCGTTCCCAGGCCAGTGTGGAGATGTAATCTCTCCACCTAGTCCTGGGTCTTCCCCGAGGCCTCCTCCCAGCTGGACGTGCCTGAAACACCTCCCTAGGGAGGCTGGCCAGGGGCATCCTTACCAGATGCCCAAACCACCTCAACTGACTCCTTTCAACGCAAAGGAGCAGCGGCTCTACTCCGAGCTCCTCACGGATGACTGAGCTCCTCACCCTATCTCTAAGGGAGAAGCCCGCCACCCTTCTGAGGAAGCCCATTTCGGCCGCTTGTACTCGCGACCTAGTTCTTTCGGTCATGACCCAACCTTCATGACCATAGTGAATTTGTGAATTTTCTTGATAAATAAAAAATATTATCGTGTCTGGTAACATGTGCATGTAAAATGGCTTGAAATAGCATTTTTATCTATTTACACAAGGTTTATTTCTATTTCTTCTGCTCCAAACTTACTTCAATCTTACTTCTCTGTCTGCTCGTATGAATGTCACACATCATAAGAAAGTGTTTCACCGCTGTTCAAATGCATTTTGGATCTCATCATTTATATGTATAACTGTTTTCCATCTGAAATAACTAAATATTAAATGAAACAAATGACAATAAAATGCAAAGTAATCTCTTCAGTAATCAAAATACATTATGAATGTAACTGTATTCTAATAACATTGTTATTATTTAAATTGTAACTGTAGTGGAATTGTTACTTATATTTTGTATTTTAAATATGTAATCCCATTATTCCCAGTATTCCATTACTCCCCAATACTGGCAATGGCAAATCTGGTTCTCAAGCCAGGAGGTCCCACATCACACCCCTTTTAGTCTCATTTCACTTGCTACCTGTAGTGGTCTGCATCAAATTCACTTTGGATAAAAATTTCAGCTCAATGATTAAATATCATTGTTCTTCAAATGTTCATGTCTGAAGATGAGTTGGAAGAGTTCTGTATTGAATTGGATGCCATGACTCCATTTCCAGAAAGATGCATACAACATCCAAATGATTACTTTCCATTTTCTCAGCACTATACAACCTTTGAAACCCTTATAAAATGTTTATCCTTCAGATCATTTGAGGCGACGTACATTGTTCTGCCCTCTTCCCCTTCATTGCAGCAGACACCAGTATAGTGCATGCAGTGGATTAATGATTACACCAGCATGCCTGACATTGCACTCAACAGGAAGCCAAAGGCATCGAGCAGCATTCTAATCCAAATATAGAGAGGACAGCTGCTCACCGCTGCTTCACAGTTCACATCTGCCAAATCACTCAGAGTAGAGCTCAAAGGTGGCTTCAACACCACACACAAACTCAATACACATACCATCTGAACACACAAAATCCTTTACCGCACCCTCTTTATGCACACATTCCTACTTGCAAGTTATATAAAAACAGAAACAGCAGAAAAGATGACTACTTAATCATCTTCTTAGTCAGCAAAAATACAATCTCATAATTCAGTTCTCAATGTTGCTGCTTTTGATCAAATGCTTCCAGTAAATGTAGAAACATTAGATATCACGAACATACTGTATATTTTACATTCTTTACCAAATGGCGGTCCACAATGTTAGGTCAAAAGTCAAAATCTAAAGGCATTTTATTCTGTAAAGTCATTTGTCTAATAATTTCTTTACTGTCTTATAATGCCTTAATAATTTCTTTGTCACATATTTCATGCAAAACTGTACTCTTATACATAAAGAACTACTTTATACAGAAACACTTCTTTAGACCCAGAGTTTTCAACTGAGGGTCCATTGACCAATGTGACAGAAAGTACAGGTAAAAAGAAAAGAAAAATAATTCAACTTAAAATATTTAATTATATATATATATACACACACATACACTCACAATCACTTTATTAGATAGCAGTGCAATGTATAAAATCATGCTGATATGGGTCAGGAGCTTCAGTCATTAACCATCAGAATGTTGGAAAATGTGATCTCAGTGATTTGGACTGTGGCATGATTGTTGGTGGCAGATGGGCTGGTGTGAGTATTTCTGTAACTGGTGATCTACTGGGATTTTCACACACATCAGTCTCTAGAATGTAGTCAGAATGGTGACAAAAAACAAAAACATCCATATTTTTAGAGTTTGTACATGAACTATATTAGAGCACTTTATGTCTCAGATTGAGACCACGGTAGTGTTACTATCTTTGATATCATTCATTATTCCATTGAGCACACAGTAGCACAGGCACATTGTACAGCACACCCTGACACAGGTTAAACAATAGATAAATAAATGGCTAATAAAGTTGGCTTAATATATTTTTATGCTACTTAAATAATCCAACCACATTTCTGAGCCTATAAACATATTTTAAGCAGAGATTGAAAATCATCATGGAAGCAGACAGTGTAGACCTGTGATCAGCAGCCATATCCCCCTACAGCTCTTGCCTGGTTACCTATTGAACCTAAGCAGTGTTGAGCCTGGTCAGTACCTGGATGGGAGACTGCCTGGGGAAAACTAAGAGGCCAGCAGGAGGTGCTCACCCTGCAGTCTGTGTGGGGTCCTAACGGCCCAGTATAGTGATGGGACACTGTACTGTAAAAAGGCACTGTCCTTCAGATGAGATGTTAAACTGAGGTCCAGACTCTCTCAATTCCCCCTATTGGCCATTATCTATCATGGCCTCCTAATATTTCCCATCCATTAATTGTCTCTATAACTCTACTCTCTCCTCTCTACCGATAGCTGGTGTTTGGTGAGCGTACTGGTGCAGTCGTATCATCCAGGTGAATGCTGCACACTGGTGGTGGTTGAGGAGATTTCCCATGCTATGATGTAAAGCACTTTGAGTGAATGAACATTACATTTATAATAGCGCTTTTCTGGCGCTACACTAAATTTCATTTTGGTTATTGTCAAGGCAGTCTTTGGCAGCTTTGCCCTCAAACAGACATCAATATACAGTATCTGAGTTCTTAAGAATGTTTCAATGGAATGGGTCCATATACATATGACAGTTAATGCCACACAAAAATAAAGATAATGTTTTCATCGTGTTCCAAGTAAAAGATAACAATAGTGAACAGTGTTCTGATTTTTCAACCAATGGCATAAATGTGAATTTTTGAATGCAGTGTGCATTTAACAAGAGACCACTTGTTTTTAGATATTGAATCAAACACAATTTATTTCAAAATAATGTTGCAAAAAAGAAATACAGAGGTGTATGCCATATGCTATCATCAGAGCTTCTTCAGCAAAAGAAAATTTTATACAAAATTGTTTATATGTCAGATGGTATTTTCAGAACCAGACACTTCCAACCAGGGCTGGTACTAGGAGGAGATCTTTGTGGGGGGTATCTTGACCTTTAGGGTGGGCAAAGGGTTCTCTTGTTTTGTCATCCGACTGGGCTAGGGGGCAGCAAAAGTTTCTGGGGAGCACAAGGAAACTCTAGGGGGGCAATGCCCACCCTATCTGTGGGATCCTTCCAGATTTACATGCTGCATTAACACATAATGAGAGTACTGTGGGCCTTAACTGAAAGTGTGGGAGATACATGAACAATGAAAGAATGAGTAGAGGCAGTTCATCGAAATCATTTAGTTTTTCTACTACAAATTTCAAATCATCTAAAACTGATTGATTAGAAAAGAGCAGGTCTTGAGATTTAAAAAATATATTTGTAATTTCATACACTTGTCAAACACTTTTTGCAAACAATGCAGAATGATATTTCAGAGATATCAGCAGGCATTTGAAATCTAAACTATTTTACACCTTGTAAGAATCTTTAAAAAATATAATAATTATAAGGTCTGCAATACAGTGAGAATACAGGAAACAATACATAAGCTTAATGACCAAAAAACCCATCCATGGACAACAAAAAGAGTTATCATGTTGGAGGCAAGAGCCATTTAGATTTAAGCAACAGTGTGATGCACCAGGTCCTCATCTACTCATATGATACTTCATGCACATCCCATCAAGAGTCTCTGACAGCCGAGACTGTGCTGGGGCCAGTTGAATTGGTACCAGATTCTTCAAAGATATGCCGATAACTTAACACTTGTGCTTCATGGCGAGCTAGACAGAGAGAGAAAAGGGACTGTTAATGTTCCAACAGCATATGGAAACATACTATATATTTACTGCAACACAAAATCATAAATTAAGCCAGTGGGTAGCTAATAAGCAGTCCCACACTCAAAGAGAATTCCAGGGAATTTGAGCGTCCAACATTCTCAAAGTTATACCCTCCTCCCTTGCATGTTCATTTATTTGATATATTGCCTAATTTGATAATGCTTTCAGCCATCAATAAGGATTTTGTACTCTCAGCTCTGCAAATGCACAGAATTCCAGCGAAAATCAGCACAGAAAACATGAATTCCATCTGGGACTGGTCATATGGTAAATGGTAGGAACAGCCAGAGTTGGGCTGTTAGGGAATACACGTAATGGGGTTCGAATTCAGAATACAAAAATGACGTAACTGGAAAAGTGAGAACCTTGACCATTTTTCTGAAGAGATTTTCTGAACAGCACAGAAGTGCACACTGCACACTCGTCCTCTGGCTCTCTTTTCCCCTGAACAGTGTTGCCAGGGTCGCACTTTCATGCCAATTTGGGAACAAGGTTGTGGGTTGAGGTTTTTGAGATACTTTAAAAATTGTCTACAGTCACCAAAAGGTTCAATGGTAGACATTAGATCATGAAAATCATCTTACTCATGTATAATAATGAAACAATCTGCTTTTCTAAAATGTTATAATATGGAAGAACGTCAGCATCCAACTCCACATCTAATCTACAGAAACATCTTAAGGTAGTGCTAAGTTCATACAATTTAGCAATAGCTAGCTATTTAGATTTACTTAGATGTTAAAATTGGGGATGCAGCATTTCAAATAAGACATATCAAGCATTATTCTTCCAATTGTGCCTTGCCTTTATGAATATGTATTGAAAAAGACTGAAATATCGGAATACATTAAAGAGAGAGTATTTAGTCTTTAGCCCAGAATACTTAAATCCCATCCACTGGTAAAAAGAATGACCTTGTTGGAGGCAAGAGCCATTTAGATTATAGTATTTAATACAAGTTTACAGAATACGTTGTGCTCTACACATCCATGAAAACAACAGTATGTTCACTCACAGCACACCAGTTTTTGAAAATCAACAGGAACTGAAATAAGCATACAAACAATCTTGTGGTGGCGTGTTTACCTTGTGTGCAGTGTCAGCAAAATGCTGTGCACTATTCTTCATTTCGCCTGTCTTCTCCTCCACACGTCCCAGTCTCTCGCCACGCTCATTCAGTGCCTGACTGGCCTTCTGCATTGCGCTGGTAGCGCTGCCTACTGCATTGTTCAGGACACTGTTACCTACACAACCAGAGTGGTAAATAAGTTAAGGACCAAGATATGTAGACCACTACATATTCTACAGTGTAATGGTAACCGTGTGATGGAGTAGAACAGTAGGGAGCCGACTGAGAGCGAACTTAATTAGTTAATGGAAATAAAAAGCTGTGGTACCCAATAACAGATAACCTTTAAGAAATTGTGTGCTAAATATCAAAGCACTTAATTTAAATTTCTAGACAATTTTTCAGGCGTAAATCTTTGTTACTGTTTTCATTCTATCTACAGAAACAGAGGCAGAATATGACATCACCCACAGTCACAACCAAGGAACAACCAGGCGCTTTCTTTCATGTTACCTATATATTCCACTGTTCAACTAGAGAAGATAAAACACTACAACTACTATACATTAATGTTAAAGGGACATATAACTCCACAGCCCCCCCCCACCCCCCCACACTTGGAAGGTAGGACTACAACCTTGTACTAGGGATGCACCGATCCGATACCTGGATCGGTATCGGCTCCGATACTGAAGCTTTTATAAGGATCGGGTATTCATACGACGAGCCCGATCCAAACCCGATACTGTGTGTTAGTCATGTTCATTACTGTCATGCTAACAAAATGACATAAAAGAACCATAAAAACACAATTAATAGCTCGGTGAATCACAAAAGGCTGTTTAATAAGTAAATATATAAAATGCAAGCGCAGATCAGTATACATTTTTGATTCTGTCAGATATTTGGTAAATTGAGGAATTTATAAATGACAATTTTGATCAAAACTTGAATAAAATTGTAATTTTCTTGTCTCTGTCCAACTGATCCTGTGGTGAAATTCCCTCACGGTTTTCATTCCTCACCTTAGCAGCTTCATGGTATTGGTTTTGCACTGGTGTGAGACTTACAACGGAGGGGCCAGAGGGGCTCTCATGATTATTAGTGGTGCTTGTTAAGCATCACTAGTACTGTTGTTCATACTTTTAAGTTTTGAACAAACCCATAATCCAAGTATATAACTTCAGCATGCACTGCAAATCATCTTCCCATTTGTGCTACGGACATGAACATGGAGAGTGTAAAAACTTCACGTAGAGAGGGACAGGAGGACACAGGGAAGTGGATACTTTAACTCAAAGGTATGACTTTTAGTAAACAAACTCAAAATCGCTTTTCAGCATTACACACATTAGCTTCACATAAGACTCTCTCTCCTCTTGCCGCTGGCGTGTTCCCTTATATACCGCTCTCCCCAAGCTCACTGCAATTGGAAACAGGTGTTAATCATTAACTGGCACAGGTGTATACACCCATATCGCTTTCTCTCCGGACGGATGCTCGGCCACGCCACCGCTGCCCCAGTGAGCTATATAACATTTTTAACCAATCGGTCCCAAGTCATATCAAAGTACCAAAACATCATAAAGTCTCAATGGTAAGCCAGTAAGCTGATGGCTTGCAACACCCCAGCATCCTTTCTGAACACCTCAATAAAGGATAAGCAAATAGTGTTGTAGTTCTTTTGTCCTGGACTCAGACTCGAGTCCAAATTGAGTCTTAATATTCATGACTCGTATTGGACTTGGAACACTAATGACTCTAACTTGGACTCGAGCATTGTGTGCATTCTGAATTGGAGGAAAGGACTTGTTACAACTGTTAACTTGTTCTTTCTACCCAAGTACAAAACTTAAAGCTCATTCAGCCAATTCAACAGATGGAGTTACCGTTTACTAGGGCTGAAACGATTAGTCGGCATTATCGACAATAAAAAATTATCGACAAAAATCTTCACATAATAAGGAAGCGGGCTGTATAAATAAGCACAAACTCCGAAACTGGCATTTGTCTGTGCGGTCAGAATTATGAGTCGCGTGAAAAACAATCGCAAGAGAGTTTTAATCAATTTTAATATTTAAATATATTAAAATATCAAAAAATCCTTAAAACAAGATACATTAACCTGAGAAGCAACATATAAGATATTTAGATTTGCTTTTAGAGCATTTATGTTGAATATGAGTATATTTTTTTTCTTTAATGCACAGGCAGAAATATGAACAAGTGAAAAAATACACTTATATTTAAGATACATCTAAATATCTTATATGTTGCTAATTTGCTAATTAAACAATACAAATCCAAGTAGTTTTCCCCTTTAATTCAGTGAATGTCATTTAGAGGTATTTTTAAAAGATGATTTTGTCCTCTTTATTGTTAGTAAGGTCGTTTAAAACAACCTTAAGTCGGGGCACAAGCTGAATAATCAGTTAAGAGCTAATGATTAATGTTTGCAGTAATCGCCCGAATAGCTGAATAATCGTTCTAATAAGCGTTAGATTAGTCGATTATAAAAATAATCGTTAGTTGCAGCCCTACTGTTTACAAACAAACACTCCGTTCCGACACTTCTGGGTTCTTTTCGCAGCTGAGAAAAGAACTGCGTTCAGTGGTCGTGCCACTTAATTTGAATTGAAAATGGCCAAAAAGTGTTGTTTGTGAGATTGATACAACATCTTTCCTACAGATTATTGGAGATTTGGGCTTCTTTAAATTTCCATTAGGATCAATGGATCAGGAAAAACACAGGATTTTACATAATTTATGATATTTCATGGATCACCATAATTGTTCTTTTTCACATTTGCTCTATTAGACCCAATTGACCCGCTGCTGCTGTTGGAAGATTTCAACTTTTAACAACAAACTCGCAGAAACTGATCGCAAACAATATTTATCTAAACCGATATGTGAATAAGATACATGCGAGATCTAACAGGATGAATGGGACCCCGTCTTCATCAACGCAATAAGTTACTGTTTGTGAAAGAATGTTTCAATAAAAATGATGTCATACAGCTAAAATTATGTCTTTGAGTTTATTTGAAATGCAGTTCACTTCAAAACTTGTTAAATCAAAAATGGCTGTTATAAAGTTTAAATATGAAATATGACATTGAAGTCAACTCACATTACTGTATGTGGGTTAATAATTTAAGCAGCAAAACATTTGTCTAATTATTTCTCAGGCTTTAGAAATGTTAAATATGTGCAGTAATTATCAACCTGTTGCATGTTTGACATAATCATACAGGTATATTGAACGAAGATAAAACTTTAGCTGATAGTTCAAAAACAACTGCATCTATTTCTTCACTGTAAACCACAGATATACCTTTATAATAAGATCTATTTTATAAACTTAATTTACGACATAGACAAGGACTTGTGCATACCAGGGACTCGAGATGGACTCGACTCATATTGATGATTTGGACAGACTTGAGCAGTGAGGACTTGAGTATCGACTCTAGATCTAGTGACTTGACTACAACACTGCCTTGCACTGATTCAAGTGACTAAGTCATTTTCATGTCTCTAAAACTAGCAAGGAGGGTAAAATGTTGCTAAATGTAAATACTAGTGCATTAATATAAGTCTATTAAAAGCACCATAAGAAAAGCAACTCTTTACATTTTTATTTCTGAAAATATTGAAATGTATTATATTGAAAGTTACTATTTCATTCAACATGAGCCTTGGAATATAAATACTGCAAAGCCTGATTCAGAATATGGGCTGTTTCCTTTAACAAAACATTCAGAAACTACTATATTTATTTTAGCTTGTGAATGCCTCACAATCAAGTGTATTAATATTTATTCAGCTTTAAATGGATCAGTCTACTGAGTCCTGCCAGGCAACAGGATCTGAGCATGAATTAGAGCAGGAACCTCTGCTCTAATTCCCACACTAATAAAGTCAGTCAGTGAGTCAGAGACCAACCTAAAGAAAAAAAGACAATAAGCTACACTAATAACTATTATTTGTGAAGTGGGAGGAAGGTTGCTAAAGAGTACCTGGCAGGGAGGAGGAGTAAGGGTTGCAGCCTTGTGCTTAAATGCTTTAAATAATTTTTTTTACATCCATCTACACTCTAACCTCCTAACCTAACCCTAACCCCATAATGACAAAGCAAAAAACTGATGTTTGATAACTTTGCAAATTTATAATAAAAAAAAAAAACTGAACTATCACATTGATATAAGTATTCAGACCCTTAACTCAGTAATTAGTTGAAGCACCTTTGGCAGCGATTACAGTCTCAATCTTGGGTATGATGCACCAAGCTTTGCACACCTCAATTTGGGGAATCTTCTCTGCAGATCCTCTCAAGGTTGGTCAGGTTGGATGTTGACTGTCGGTGGACAGCCATTTTCAGGTATCTCCAGAGATGTTTGTTTGGGTTCAAGTCCAGGCTCTGGCTTGGCCATTCAAGAACATTCATAGAGTTGTTCCTAAGCCACTCTTGCATTGTCTTGGCTGTGTGCTTAGGGTCGTTGTCCTGTTGGAAGGTGAACCTTTGGCCCAGTTTGAGTTCCTGAGTGCTCTGAACCAGGTTTTCATTAAGGATAGCTCTGTATTTTGCTGTAATCAGCTTTCCTTTAACCCTGACTAGTCCCCAAGTCCCTGTTGCTGAAAAACACCACCATGCTTCACCTTTGGGATGGTGTTGCGCAGGTGATGAGCAGTGCCTGGTTTCCTCCAGACATGATGCTTGGACTTGAGGCCAAAACATTTTTGGTTTCCTTTAGGGTTTTTTTTTTTTTTAGTAAATTCCAGGCTTTCATTGGTGTCTGGCCACTCTGCCATAAAGCCCAGATCAGTTGAGTGTTACAGTGATGGTTGTCCTTCTGCAAGTTTCTCCCATCTCCACACATGATCTCTGGAGCTCAATCAGAGTGACCATTGGGTTCGTGATCCCCTTCTCCCCCAATTGCTCAGTTTGGCCAGGTAGCCAGCTCTAGGAAGAATCCTGGTTGTTCTAAACTTCTTCCAGTTAAGAATTATGGAGGTTACTGAGAACCTTCAATGCAGCGGAAATGTTTTGTAGTCTTCCCCAGACCTGTGCCTCGACACAATCCTGTTTCTAAGCTCTGAAGGCAGTTCTTTTGACCTCACAGTTTGGTTTTTGGTCTGATATGCATTTTCAGCTGTGAGACCTTTCAGAAGTTTACATACACTTAGGTTTAAGTCATTAAATTTTTTTTTTAAAACACTCCACAGATTTAATTTTAGCAAACTATAGGTTTGGCAAGTCGTTTAGGACATTTACTTTGTGCATGACACAATACATTTTTACAACAATTGTTTACAGGCAGATTGTTTCACTTTTAATTGACTATATTACAATTCCAGTGGGTCAGAAGTTTACATTCACTAAGTTAACTGTGCCTTTAAGCAGCTTGGAAAATTCCAGAAAATTATGTCAAGCCTTTAGAAAATGAGCATCTGATAGGAGGTGTACTGAATTGGAGGTGTACGTGGGGATTTATTTTAAGACCTACCTTCAAACTCAGTGCCTCTTTGCTTTTCATCATGGGAAAATCAAAAGAAAAGACCACAATAAAATAATTATGGACCTCCACAAGTCTGGTTCATCCTTGGGAGCAATTTTCAAATGCCTAAATGTACCTCGTTCATCTGTACAAAGAATAGTATGCATGTATAAACACCATGGGTCCATGCAGCCATCATACCACCAGTGGTGGACGAAGTACACATACCATGTACTTGAGTTAAAGTAAAGATACTCAAGGTAAAATATTACTCAAGTAAAAGTAGAAGTGGTGCCTTTAAACATTCACTTGAGTAAAAGTACAAAAGTATTTGCCTTCAAATGTACTTAAGTATCCAAGTACTATGATTTTTTATGGCCATAATGTCCTATTATAATTTGTCACAAGACTCTTGCTTAACTCAGACTACATGAAGACTAATGTCACTCTTGGCACACCAATCTATTAATAAAATGACATTAATTAGTTAGGTGTGTATATATACATATATATATATATATTTGAATTGAATACATTTTTTGTGTGTTTAATTTTGGAGGGAAGGGACTGTTCCCATAAGGTATAATACATTTACAGTATTTACTGTATATATTTTTCTCGAGTGTCTATGGTCATAATTATTAACATCCTAATGTTATGATACATCACACACACTACACACATACATATACATATACATGTACATACACATACATACATATATATATATATATATATATATATATATATATATATATATATATATATATATATATATATATATATATATTCTATGTTATGGGAGCAGCCAATATCCCTCCAAAATTAAACACAAAAACGTATTAATGCAGTGTTTCTGCTACTCCCCAGAAAAAAATGCTATTATATGCAAGTCATTTTAGTGTCAACATAATAAGCAATGTACATTATGCGTCAATATTTACCGATAATTGCTGCAATAATAGCTGCTGCTCTCTGCCCCGCTTAAAATCATTGGCAACGCAATTTGTTTGGAACTATTGAGAGCTACACGAATCACGTGACCGCGTGGCGGCGAGATCACTGTCGCAACCGTCTGTGTTCGCAACTCTCATATTTAACGGCTCTGGGGTGCGTTTCCCGTACAACGACGTAACTTGCTGCTCCACTACCGTAGTATGATGCACTGTTGAAGAAATCAACTTGCTAGTCACGACTGTTTCCCGAAACCGTATTGTCGCAAATTGGTTGTTCAACCACGTTGGTTAATGATGTCACACATGTGGTGGAGTAAAAACTACTTTTAATGAATCTGTTTGCGATCGAATTAATGCTAGATGTTTTGCTATAAATTACGGACATGTCATCTGAGGACTATCTCATATTTTTCTCAGTTATTTGCTTTATTTCCAGATTCAATCATAGGCTCGTTCTTACGCACTAGAGCACGTTCACACATGCGCACTCTTCAAAAGCGGTGCTTTAAATCTATTGACAAACTAAAAGACATAAAGGACATTTGTATGTCTTCTAAATAAAAGATACTGATTGTACTGAATGTCATCTTGCTTATTTGGCTCAAGATAATAATTTATTAAGCCAACATGTTATAATAACAAGAAACTCTGCTTCTAACCTCAGGTCGAGAGCTGTCGTTCCAACCACACAACTCTGTGATGCTGTTTGCGAATGTTCGTTGGAACGATGGTTTCGGGAAACACCGACTCGTTGAGCTATGATGATAACGACGGAACTTGCGACCATAGTTGGCTAACGATGCTTTTGGGAAACACACCTCTGGTTCGCGCTTAGTAGATGCCGCCAAGGCAAGTTCAAAACAAAGCGCGTGCGCTGTAGGCTACTGTGATTGGTGGCTCGTTTGACCAGTTACGTTTTTATCCACTCATAAATAAAAAGGAACAACTGATTTTGAAAATGTAGTAGAGTAAAAAGTACGATATTTGACTTTGAAATGTAGTGGAGTTAAAGTAAAAGTCTCCCCAAATTTAAATACTTCAGTAAAGTACAGATATGCAAAAAAGCTACTTAAGTACAGTAACGAATTACATTTACTTCGTTACTGTCCACCACTGCATACCACTCAGGAAGGAGATGCATTCTGTATCTTAGAGAGGAACGTAGTTTGCAAATCAATCCCAGAACAACAGCAAAGGACCTTGTGAAGATGCTGGAGGAAACTATATCTGAAGTATCTATATCCACAGTAAAGCCACTGGAGCCACTGCTCCAAAAAAACATAAAAAAGCCACACTACAGTTTGTAAGTGCACATGGGGACAAAGATCTTACTTTTTGGAGAAATGTCCTCTGGTCGTATGAAACAAATATTAAACTGTTTGGCCATAACGACCATCTTTATGTTTGGAGGAAAAAGGGTGAGGCTTGCGAGCCTAAGAACACCATCCCAACTGTGAAGCATGTGGGTGGCAACATCATGTTGTGGGGTGCTTTGCTGCAGGAGGGACTGGTGCACATCACAAAACAGATGGTGTCAAGAGGAAGGAAAATTATCTGGATATATTGAAGCATAATCTCAAGACATCAGCCAGGAAGTTAAAGCTCGGTCACAAATGGGTCTTCAAAATGGACAATGACCCCAAGCATACCTCCAAACTTGGCTTATGGACAAAAAAGTGGAAAAAAACTGTGTGATGGAGTGGCCATCACAAAGCCCTGACCTCAATCCGATAGAAAATTTGTGGGCAGAACTGAAAAAGCGTGTGCGAACAAGGAGGCCTAAAAACCTGTTACACCAGTTCTGTCAGGAGAAATAGGCCAAAATTCCACCAACTTATTGTGAGAAGCTTGTGGAAGGGTACCTAAAACATGTGACCAAAGTTAAACAATTTAAAGGCAATGCTACCAAATAAATAAAAGCTGAAATAAATTGTTCTGTCTACTATTATTCTGATATTTCACATTCTTAAAATAAAGTAGTGATCCTAACTGACCAAAAACAGGGAATGTTTTCTAGGATTAAAATGTCAGGAATTGTGCAAAACTGAGTTTCAATGTATTTGGCTATGATGTATGTAAACTTCTGACTTTAACTGTATATAGACAGGTGTGTGCCTCTCCAAATCATGTTCAGTCAATTGAATTTCCCACAGGTGGACTCCATTCAAAGTGCAGAAACATCTCAAAGATGATCCAGAGAAATGGGATGCACCTGAGCTAAATTTCAAGTATCATAACAAAGGGTCTGAATACTTCCGTGTCAACGTGATATTTTTTTAATTAATGAAGTTATCAAAAAATCTTGTTTTTGCTTTGTCAACATTGGGTATAGAGTGTAGATTGATGAGACAAACAATGCAACATAACAAAATGTACTTTCTGTATGCACTGTACTTTATAATTCACTTAATGGAAATGTGTCTTTGGCTTTTAACAAAGATTTAAAGTATTAATTTAAAAGTCACACAGAAAATGACACAGAAATCATCGCATAGCATCACCTAAAATCACAAAAGACTTCATGTTCTTTTTAAATTAAATGTTAAACATTTAAACACATACTTAAAATGAGGATGATACTATTGCATTATTTGAGTAATTGTAGAAAGAAAACATTTTTTTGACATTTTTGTGTTTTTATTGTAGGGCTCAATTGAGGTTTGTTTTTTATTTATTACATGGTGTGCCAATTAATTAATTGAATTAATCACATTTATATCAATACTCATGGAGAAAGGCCCCCAAATAAAAACAATTTAGTTTATAATAATTAAAATTAATTATTAATAATATATAATAAATATTACAATTTAGACAATTCAATACAGAGACTGAGACAATACAAAAGGTTGATTTAAAAGTGAATATTGTTTGTTTTAATTTGATATCATTGAACATAACTCTATCATTGTCCTACTTCCTTCTGCCGTTTTTTTCATTGTTGGTGAATCTAATGCATGTCCTCATGCATCAGATGGACGCTTAAGGAGCATCTTACTTTGGCTGCCTCACTTCTCACTAGTTTTTAGCATTTCTAGTCAGAAGCACTGTGTTTTTAGGACACTGTGTAAAGATAAAAACAGTTTGAAAAGTTGAAAAACACACTTTGAGATCCCTGTGTTCAGTTGTGCTCGGTCCAGCTATCTTAGAGCGCAAGAGCTTGTCATCTGTGTGAGGTTGTGCTGCCTGTTGCTCTCGTTGGTTTGATGAGGTATGTTGCCTGTACAGCTGGAGTCGTGCTATCTGCCCCCTTCTGCAGATTCCAGTCTGGGGTTGATAAACCGTGTTGATTTTATTGTGTTATTTTTCATATAATAACGAATTAACACGTTAAATTGACAGCCCTAGTTTTTGGATCTCTAAATTGTCTTCCTGATGAATTCCATATTGAGAGAGGAGTGGGAGTGTATATCAGCTATAATGTTCCTTTTCTTCTGAAAACCGCATTTTAAAGAAGCTAAGCTGCAACTGCAGTTTTCCAATTAGTTTTTCACCCATTTTCATAAACATGGATTATTTGTAATTGCTTTTCATTCTCGAGTTTCCATACTACACTATAAACATACACAACACTTAAGTAGCACACTTATTGTGCTTATAAGATCAAAAAACACCTGTTAAACTGAAGAAAATGCAGTGGAATAATGTGTTGGAGCTGTAGCATTCATTGTTCTAAAGCAGACCCGGGTGAGCTTTCAACCAATAAAATTGCATGTCTGAGTGTCCTCACCTCCCAGCAGTTTGGAGTGGCAGTTGACAAACTCTGGTTTTCCGTTGGATATGTACCGCTGGCAGGTATGATGGAGGATTTGGACAAACGTGCACTTCTCTACAGCAGAACCTGCCGTCCACTGGTCACATCCATTCTCAAATGTCAAGTCAAACTCTGCACAATCCTAAATGTTGCAGGAGGAATGTCAAAAATGTATAATATCATTAATCAAACAGTTCTCTGGCATCTGCTGTGGAGACAGTGGAAATGGAGAAAGCCAGAGGAACAGCTTATCTACTCACCCGGATGTCGATGCCGTTGACCTGTTGCAGCTGGTCGATTGTCCACTGTGATCTTCTTACAAAAGACGTTGAACCCTGGAACTGCTTGACTTTTGTGATGAAAACCTTTGTTGGTTTCTTATTGGTCACTGAAATGAAAGGAAAAAATAAAACAATTGCAATTTTTATTTACAACAAAAAGGTTATATTTAGACACGCAGATCACATTGATGTGGTAGCAGAGTATTTGCTAAAGATCTGTGCTGCTAACACAAATGCTTCATTACAACATTTTTTTTTTTTGTTCCTAGTGAAGAACTACACTACCCATAATCCTAAAGCAAGATCCACCAATTAGAGAAGTTACCATGGAAATGGAAATCATTGCAAAATAAATAAATAAATAAAATAAATGTGATCGCTAACTGCTTGAAGCATTGTGAATAACAAATCAAGACTGTCTCACTACACTCTCAAACTACTTATATACTGTATTTGTACATCCTCGTGAGACTCCACGACTGTGTGTTTTGTCGTCACTACATACTTTGCATAATTTAATTGAATTTAACCCTTTGGGGTTGACGGACGCATCCTGCTGGATTTTTTTCCATCATTACAGCGAAAACAACTTAAAATACTCTGACATTTTGGGGCATACAGATAAGTGTAAGACATCATTAGAAACTATAAAGGGTCTACTTTTATTTGTGTACATGCACAATAACAAAACCTTGTGCTTTTGTAAAATAAAGAAAATAAACTGAAACTCTGCGAATACGTATCACACAAACATGAAACATATGTCTAAAGAAAGCTTAAAATGACTACTTTTAAATAAAACAATTCAAATTTAATCCTGCAATGTAATCTGCATGAAACAAAGCGATGTACAGTTTCTCCTGGCTCAGCTAATTATCCCTAATGTGATCACACCCACGGGCAGAGTGAGACTTAATGAGAGATAAGTCATTATGAGACATAAGATATACATAGAGTGGTGGTGGTGTAGTGGCTAAAGCACAGGGCTGTTAATCAGAAGGTTGTTGGTTCGAACCCCACGGCCACCACCATTGTGTCCTTGAGCAAGACACTTAACTCCAGGTTGCTCCAGGGGGATTGTCCCTGTAATAATTGCACTGTAATAAATGTACAGTGAGGAAAATAAGTATTTGAACACCCTGCTATTTTGCAAGTTCTCCCACTTGGAAATCATGGAGGGGTCTGAAATTGTCATCGTAGGTGCATGTCCACTGTGAGAGACATAATCTAAAAAAAAATCCAGAAATCACAATGTATGATTTTTTAACTATTTATTTGTATGATACAGCTGCAAATAAGTATTTGAACACCTGTCTATCAGCTAGAATTCTGACCCTCAAAGACCTGTTAGTCTGCCTTTAAAATGTCCACCTCCACTCCATTTATTATCCTAAATTAGATGCACCTGTTTGAGGTCGTTAGCTGCATAAAGACACCTGTCCACCCCATACAATCAGTAAGAATCCAACTACTAACATGGCCAAGACCAAAGAGCTGTCCAAAGACACTAGAGACAAAATTGTACACCTCCACAAGGCTGGAAAGGGCTACGAGGAAATTGCCAAGCAGCTTGGTGAAAAAAGGTCCACTGTTGGAGCAATCATTAGAAAATGGAAGAAGCTAAACATGACTGTCAATCTCCCTCGGACTGGGGCTCCATGCAAGATCTCACCTCGTGGGGTCTCAATGATCCTAAGAAAGGTGAGAAATCAGCCCAGAACTACACGGGAGGAGCTGGTCAATGACCTGAAAAGAGCTGGGACCACCGTTTCCAAGGTTACTGTTGGTAATACACTAAGGCGTCATGGTTTGAAATCATGCATGGCACGGAAGGTTCCCCTGCTTAAACCAGCACATGTCAAGGCCCGTCTTAAGTTTGCCAATGACCATTTGGATGATCCAGAGGAGTCATGGGAGAAAGTCATGTGGTCAGATGAGACCAAAATAGAACTTTTTGGTCATAATTCCACTAACCGTGTTTGGAGGAAGAAGAATGATGAGTACCATCCCAAGAACACCATCCCTACTGTGAAGCATGGGGGTGGTAGCATCATGCTTTGGGGGTGTTTTCTGCACATGGGACAGGGTGACTGCACTGTATTAAGGAGAGGATGACCGGGGCCATGTATTGCGAGATTTTGGGGAACAACCTCCTTCCCTCAGTTAGAGCATTGAAGATGGGTCGAGGCTGGGTCTTCCAACATGACAATGACCCGAAGCACACAGCCAGGATAACCAAGGAGTGGCTCTGTAAGAAGCATATCAAGGTTCTGGCGTGGCCTAGCCAGTCTCAGACCTAAACCCAATAGAGAATCTTTGGAGGGAGCTCAAACTCCGTGTTTCTCAGCGACAGCCCAGAAACCTGACTGATCTAGAGAAGATCTGTGTGGAGGAGTGGGCCAAAATCCCTCCTGCAGTGTGTGCAAACCTGGTGAAAAACTACAGGAAGCGTTTGACCTCTGTAATTGCAAACAAAGGCTACTGTACCAAATATTAACATTGATTTTCTCAGGTGTTCAAATACTTATTTGCAGCTGTATCATACAAATAAATAGTTAAAAAATCATACATTGTGATTTCTGGATTTTTTTTTTTAGATTATGTCTCTCACAGTGGACATGCACCTACGATGACAATTTCAGACCCCTCCATGATTTCTAAGTGGGAGAACTTGCAAAATAGCAGGGTGTTCAAATACTTATTTTCCTCACTGTAAATGTAAAGTCGCCTCACATTCATTTTCTTTCTGTCACATTCCTCATTGATAGGCCCAGGGGAGGGGTCTTTTGTCTCCTCAGGTGTGAATTACAATCAATATTCATGATAGTTCACGCCTCCTCGCATATGACCTTTCTAACATTAAAATTGTCTTACAAAAGTTAAATTACTATATAGTTTTGTATGAATGAGTGATCAGGATGGTTTTCACATCATTTTGTAGCAAAAACTCTAGGCTACAAGATCCAGTTCTCAAAAAGCTTGTGGACATATGTTTAGTATGTGCTATATGACCTTATTTCAATGACTTCATAACCTGTTTCAAAAAACATGCATAAACGTTATTTTCTCAAAAATACAAACCTGTACATACATGTTGCTCACATATTATTGTAGCCCAGTTTGTGCTGAATACAGTGTTATCAGACTTTAGCCATTAATATTTTTTAAGCAACTGAAAAACAAAATGTCAAGGCATGTCAAAACTTCTACAGGGCCCAAAACACCCTCAGACCCCAGAGGGTTAAACCAGAATATACTGTATACTCTCTGTAAAAGCTTAAACTTTTGACACACTGTGTCATGTGACAAAACAACATGGTGCCAATCTCAGTGAAGTTTGTCTTTGGGAGAAACCCCAACAAAACTACCTCTGGTAAGAATCCTCATTAAGTATTTACATTGAATGTCAAAAAGTCAAAAGAGTCTCTATTTTCAGCCGGTATGCCGTTTAAAAATAGAGCGATTTATCGCGAAACGGCGCGCTGTTAAACACCACTGACGTGGACAATAGGGCTATTTTACCTTTAGAAATCCTATATTTACTGTGGATTATTACTTTGAGAATAAATGGGTGAATTTAAAAGATAGAAAATGTTGATGTTCTCAAACCAGTGCAGACAGACAGCACACTGGAGGTTAAATAATTCACTAAAGAGGGAGCAAGAGAGCAAGGGAGCATCCTATAGCTTTCCAATGCAGCTAAATGCATTCACTCCTAATATCCGACAAAAAGTTAAGTTTCAGGCTGCAGATGATGTTTGGACCACTCAACATGTTTGGCAGTCATGGGACAATGATAATCAGTACATAGATTCACCATTTATAATGAATCATTTTATTTGAACATGGTTGGCAGTGATTGGATGATGCTGGCTATTACTTATATCAGAATTAATTATGCTAATTTCTGATTTATAAAATGCTTCAGCACTGGCTATCACTTGTTTGTTTGACAGTGCAAAGAGAGAACATTAAGATTTTGTTGCCATAGTAGAAAAAAATTGATTGTGCTTTTACCAATAAAAAGCAGCTTTACAGAAAATAAGCTTTAATGTCTATAACGTCTCAAAAAAATGAATTACCAACACTCCTGGAAACAATCAATTTGATTAAAAAAAAAAATCTGACTTTCTATAGCTGTATAATTTTATAATTATATAAAATTTCATAACTTAATTAAGCTGTACACATACTGTATGTGGACAATGATTTTAGTCAAAATTTTTGCTCTTCAAAAAAATTATTTTTGCATGTTTATTAAGAGCTAATTGGTTGCAAATCAAAAAGGGAAATGAATAATGCACAAAGCTTGGGCCTCAGGAGGATATACATTAATATTTTGCAATAAACTTAAAACCATCAGTTTCCATAACTTGCTTATAATTTATGATTTACATCACTTAACCCGTGTGTTGTTCGTTTTGTGCTAACAAATTTTGTGTTCCCAGACAAAAATGACCGTCCAACTAAGATTGTTTATAAATCTGTCATATTGCATATATTATTACAAGATATTGCATTAAGTACCTCTACCTTACAAAGAACCTCTTTTTTATTAAGTATGACAAGGAGTTTTGTGCTCCTTTTTTTGAAGATATGTTTTTAAATATATATTTTTAGTGATGAGTATTAACTGAACTGAGCTCATACCGGGCCAGTGAGGGGCACTCCCTGCGGAAAATAAATAAATAAATAATAACCACTTGCTTGATCTGAATAAAATAGGTTTCATTTTTAAGCTTGGAATCTGGATTTACAATGCATACAGTTGATCCTACCAATTCTTAAATAATGCTTTTTAATTTACCTACAAATAAGAACTATTAGGTTCTCTTAATTTTCAAAATTGTTATCAAAACTATTATTTTCAGAGTTGGTAAAACCATAAAAAAATGAAATAGCCATTGGATATACATCATTGGAAAAATCTCAATTAGCATAATGCAATGAGCAAACTTGTTTCACTCAGAAACCAAACTGCAGTGAGTATTAGTGTTTGAAATTCCCATTGACACTAAATATAATACACAGGAGTGTTTGTCACATTTTTCCTAATACTTACTGAAACATACACATAACATGGACAATGATATATCATAACTGACAGCAGACTATCCAAATTCAAACGAGTTGAAACAACAAAATATGATAAGTGGATCTCAAACTATTCCTTTAAAGACTGTACATGCAAAGGCAAAAAAGGGTGCTCATTGTGAGAGTGTGTGTATGTGTGTGTTTTGTATGTGTGCACATGTCCGAGGACTTTGTGTGTGCAAACACACACCCACATATGTGCTCATCTAAAGGATTAGGATGTTCTGTATTTTGTAGTCTAATCCATTCATTTGTAATGGCTGGACATTTTTGATGTAAAGTATATCAAAGTGAAATAAAACCAAAAATAATTCTTGAATTTTGTGTGTTTTTAGATACCAAATGTGAACACAGCCAATTAATTTGATTCTAATTGGATTGAGTAAAAAAAAAGAATTGTCCGGGTCAATATGAGTGGAACACAACATAATGGTTAAGAAAGTAAATCTTAATCTACTCAAAATGGATAGTGTTAGACAAAGATGAAGCAGATAAATCCAGTAACACTCGTGGTATATATAAAAAGAAAAGTATTACAATTTAAAGATAACCTTCAATTCAAATTGGTTGTTTTTTTAAATCACAATTTGCCTGGATTTCTCTTCTTCATCTTAAATACATAATCTACAATGCTTCATAGGATGAGAAGTTCATACAATGGATGAGCACACTCATACTTTTGTCTTTTTCCAATTTTGAAAATGTGGGCGGTCAATGTTGAGCTTGTACACTTAACTGTAGTACTTTAGTTTACAGGAGTTATTTATGGGTTTTGGAGGTGGAGGAACCCTAAAATCAGTTGATGATTCTGGTGCCCTTGCCGAGATATGACATCTCTCTCTCTCTCTCTCTCTCTCTAGGAAATCAGCAGTCTCGCTCTTTAACACACTCTCCGTATCAAAGGCTACTGTTTACAGATCACACCACACCCGTCTCTCTTGGGATACAGCGGACTGTTTGTTCAGGCCACAGAATCCCTCATCTGCCTCTCCCTCAGTTGCTCTGCACATGTGTGTGATGTTAGTCATTTCAGTGCCATCTACGATCGATGGCCAGAGCTTAAAATTGATCCAGACTTCATGAAACTAAATATAGTACAATAGTTCAGGACTATATGATGTCGTCTAGCAGCTAGACATTGTTTCAGCCATTTGATATACAGACTATTTTAAAAATCTGGAACCTTTACCAATTGAAATAAGACAAGCTCCAAGCATGCACATTGAAAAAAATGTGAAGACTTTTCTTTTTAACTTCAAATATTTTTTAGCTGAAGTTTGTAACTTTTTCAGTGTTCAAATACTTTCTTCTATTCCAGGTTAATATGCAGCCATTTGTGGGTTAATTTTCTTGAAAACTGTAAAGACTGTTTGATTAGAGCAGCTTGTCAAGCCAAACACAACACTGACTCCACCAATAGCGTGAGTTTGGGGCGAGACTATGTGTTTGCTTGATGAACGGCAGATGGGGGACATAAGGTTCATGCACACTGCCAGCGACATCCCATCCCGCTAGTGGTGCATAAATTACACACTTGTAATTAGCGATTAGTAATTACCGAAGGTGATGTAGCTCCTATTGTATCCGTTAGTATTATTATTATTATTATTATTCCCAATGGGAGTCTATGTCAGCCCATAGAACCGTACATAGGAAAATTATCTGGCACACTGAGAGGTGGTGATGAATAGCCCCCATACCCAATTGGGGGTCTCTAAGACATACTCTACGGCACCACCACCATGTCAAACATTACATTTTGTTTTGTGTGTATCTTTTGACTCGAAATATTTTTTATATAAGAAATTGATACTTCTATACACCAAAAGTAGCGTTCAACTGATCACAATGTATAGTCAGGACATTAATAATGTCAAAAAGTACTATTATAATTTGATTTTTTTTTTTTTTTCAGAACTTCTTAAAACTACTTCAAAGAGTTCTCATAAAACAATCCTCCACATGCAGCAATGACAGCTTTGCAGATCCTTGTTATTCTAGCTATCAGTTTGTCCAGATACTCAGGTGACATTTCACCCCACACTTCCTGTAACACCACCTTTGCCATAAATGTGACTGTAATGTCTGGCACTTCTCAAACACCTTACAGTCTCAGCTGATCCAACAAAAGCTCAATGGGGTTAAGATCCATAACGCTCTTTTCCAATTATCTGTTGTCCATTGTCTGTTTCTTTGCCCACTCGAAACTTTTCTTTTTGTTTTTCTGCTTCAAAAGTGGCTTTTTCTTTGCAATTCTTCCCATAAGGCCTCCTGAGTCTTCTCTTTACTGTTGTACATGAAACTGGTGTTCAGCAGGTAGAATTCAATGAAGCTGTCAGCTGAGGACATGTGAGGTGTCTATTTCTCAAACTAGAGACTCTGATGTACTTATCCTCTTGTTTAGTTGTACATCTGGTCTTCCACATCTCTTGATGTCCTTGTGCTTTGTCTTTGAAGACTGTAGTTACACCTTTGTATGAAATCTTCAGTTTTTTGGCAATTTCAAACATTGTATAGCCATTCTTGAAAACAACGATTGACTGACAAGTTTCTAGAGAAAGCAGTTTATTTTTTGCCATTTCTTACCTAATATTGAGCTTAAGACATGCCAGTCAATTGCATTGTTTGAAACAGAGCATGGTTCGCATGAAAAATTGGCAATGTGAAATCGTTCACGTGGACCGGTGTGTGCAGTGTGGTACCGAATCCGAGACTACCTGTAGGAGGTGGTCTGAGTTTGCGTGAATGTGAAAGCAATTTGAACACGGGTGCGCACACCTTCAGGAAGTAAAGCAACCTGCGCATTCATTTTTCATTCCTGTAGTCCCAAAAAATTAATGACACCACAATGAATTACAAGTACAATCAACACTGCCTGTCTGTCTGCCCAATACTATATATAAATACTATAGGTTATATATATATATATATATATATGAGTATAATAGGAGATGACAGTGGTGATAACTTCACCTTGGGCACTAGCGTGCTAGCGTGAGTAAGCGTGGAGTGTAAATAAAGATGCAAATTAATTCCTTGCAATCGGCTGTCTCCTCAAAAAACGCTGTTTGCGAGCAGCAGCAAGCCGTCTTCCCCATGACATCTGATGAGCTATGCCATGAAGTGCACATATATGCAGTTGTCATTCACTCTGGTGTGCATAATAGCACTAAAATAACAAAAAACAAAAAGTATGATGAGTCGCGTTGTGTTCTCCATGTGAGTTTGTGATGACGTAAGATGAACGCAAATGGACCGGGGTTCGATAGAATCAAGTGAGAGTGAAACCAAACCAACGATGTTGCCAAATTAGTGTTGCATAAAGGAAAAGTGAAATGGCTTCCTGTACTGTCAATAAGAAAATCAATGCCAATGTTTGTATAACATATATTCCAAACATAAGATTTTCAAAATGCATTTTATCATGCTTTGAGTGTCAGGACCATAAAGTCAGCATTATGGGAACATCTCTATTGACTGACATACAACAAAAACTAACAGTTCCATTCAAACAATGAAACAAGTGTATACTTGTGATGAGGAGGAGGGCATGGCCAGGCCGTGAGGGTGCACGGCTGGCACTGAATCAGATGATCAGTGGGAGAGCGAGATAAATGGGGGCCGGAGACGCCAGTTTGAGAGAGAGAGTTTTTGTTTATGCTTTTTTTAAATTTTGTCATTAGATGTTACATTTTGATTTTAAATTCAAAATTGTTGAAAGTCTATACAGTGTGTAATGCAAGTACATCATAGGTAAATGTACTTTAATTACTTAAATATGAAGAAAGATTCCTTAATTTGTTCATAGGAAAAGTAAATTAATTACAGTAACAGGTTACACCCAACACTGTACAGGAACTAGTGCTTATAATGGACTTAAAGTAATCGAGAGGTGTGTTGCTTTTTCTGACATCACAGTCATCACAAAAAAACAATAAAACTCCACCATGTCCACTATATGCCACACACCTTAGGTCAACAGTGGCTTATGAAGCACTCGCTACACTGCTGTAACACCTGTAGTGAATTTATCCTACTTTCAGGCTTGCCTTCCAACAACCATTATAAACAGTAACTAAAATCACATGGTACAAAATAGCGGATATTCAATTGCAACCAATGGAGACACCACCAGTCTCAAAAATTTATTATCTGGTTTCAAGTACCCTTAACCAGTTCCTCAGCAACAGTCTTATCTCTGATAATGCTATTCAAACTGTATCAGTATCTGGCCCATGAGCCTCTTCACTACAGCACACATTACACCATCATTTAAGGCTTTACATGCCACAACGTCAGTAGGTGTAACACAGTTGTGCCATACAGATTTGGAAAAACATGAGGGTGAGTAAATGTTTACAGAAATGTTTCATTTTGTGGTAAAACATTCCTTTAAAAGATAAATTGGACAATACTTATAGAGCCAGTGTACCCGTCCACTTTAAAACCTTTGTTCCATGCAGACATGTTCACAAGTCCCTGTTGTAAAGTCTAAGTCAAGTCTCAAGTCTGTTAAGACCAAGTCGAAGTGAAGTCTCAAGTCTGTTAAGACCAAGTCTAAGTCAAGTCTCAAGTCTGTTAAGACCAAGTCTAAGTCAAGTCTCAAGTCTGTTAAGACCAAGTCCAAGTCAAGTCTCAAGTAGGGTTGTGCCGATGGACGATATCATCGTCCATTGTGATGGCTGACCAACATCACGATGTAGAGCCACCATCGTGATGCCACGCCCCCTTTTGCGAGTCTTGCTAGTGTGACTCACTAATCCTAGTCTCTTCTATAGTTAACCTAAAAACTTTGCAGGGATTGCTCTGTAAATTAAATTGAGAATATAACTAATGCATATATGCTATTTTAAATACTGTGGTATATGCCAGAGACGTGACGCGTTAGTCTGTGAAAATACCGTGTCAGGCAGGCTACACAAATATTGATCTTGACATTGTTAGCTTCTTGTCTTTTTTTTACATGTCTTACACTGTACATTTAGATTAAAATATGTTATGTTGTAGGCTACAAGATAATAGCCTTTATTAATTAATTATTAGTAGTCGTAGTGTCTCAGAAAATCTTGCTCATTGTCACATAGCTCTTGTATACACTGAAGCGGCAGTGATAAACCCAGACCAGCGAACGTCAAATAACTTTTGTCTGGTTAATACTTTTAAAGAAAAATTTCCTTGGCCATAAATCCACAATGTCAAATCAAATGAAAGAAACAAGGTGAATATGAATAACACACATTTATTAAAACATAGAAGAACAACAAATAAAGAACAAGAAAACGGGAACAACACTCAGACCGAAACTCGGCATTAACATTTCACTTATAATTAGCAGCACAATTAACTTCAGCACAGGCTACAAAATAAATTATCTTATTGAAATATTGTAAAGTGGTCATATGAACTACACAAATGAACGCTTAAAAAATAATATGCAAAATCGAATAGCTCACGAACGGATGGCTGAAAAATGCGTAAAGAAGTCTACTATCTTTCACCATAGACCGTGTTTAAATTTCGATGTTTCTGGCCAGAAATACCAACATATTCACTTTATCTGGTTTTAATAAGCTGCGGATTGGAGTAACTACACTACCCGCTGTGCTGAAGACCCGCTCGGATGGAGTACTGGTAGTGTATATGCACAGATATTTCCGTGCCAATCTTGCCATGAACGGAAACCTTTTGTCGTTCGTTTTCCACCAAGTCAGCGGGTCCTCTTCCCCATCAATGGCCATTTCCTGCAGATACATGGTCATTTCTGCCTCGGCCTTTTGCTCATCAGTGAGTAAAATAACGAAATTATAGTTTTTAAGTGGAAAATAGTATTTATGTAAAGAGATATATTAAAATAAAAAGTGCACAACTCTTCTTAAGTGAAAGCTAAAAAAAAATGCTTCACGTGTCGTACAACCTACTGATAAAGCGCCGACGAGTCATTAGTTGGGTTAGTAAAATAACGAAATAATAATTTTTCATATAATTTTTGAAAATTATATGAAATTATATAATCCCGCCCCACCGATCGATATCATCGTCCATCGCAATGTTTTACTGTCAACATCGTCAACTGCCAATTTAGGGGACATCGCCCAACCCTAGTCTCAAGTCTGTTAAGACCAAGTCTAAGTCAAGTCTCAAATCTGTTAAGACCAAGTCTAAGTCAAGTCTCAAATCTGTTAAGACCAAGTCTAAGTCAAGTCTCAAATCTGTTAAGACCAAGTCTAAGTCAAGTCTCAAGTCTGTTGAGGCCAAGTCTAAGTCAAGTCTCAAGTCTGTTAAGACCAAGTCTAATTCAAGTCTCAAATCTGTTGAGGCCAAGTCTAAGTCACAAATCTGTTGAGGCCAAGTCTAAGTCACAAATCTGTTGAGGCCAAGTCTAAGTCACAAATCTGTCGAGGCCAAGTCTAAGTCAAGTCTCAAGTCTGTAAAGACCAAGTCTAAGTCAAGTCTCAAGTCTGTCAAGACCAAGTGTAATCAAGTTTGTCAAGACCAAGTCAAGTCTCAAGTCTGTCAAGACAAAGTCTAAGTCAAGTCTCAAGTCTGCTGAGACCAAGACTATGTCAAGTCTCAAGTCTGTCGAGGCCAAGTCTAAATCAAGTCTCAAGTTTGTCGAGGCCTAGTCTAAGTCAAGTCTTTGGCAAAAGACAAAAGTTCTTTATCTTCAGTGGGTTAGTTTAAAAAACCCAGTATAAGACTAATTCAATTTTGAAATATTAAAACTGACTCCTAGGGATTGTCTTGATCATTTATTCAAACGTTTCTGATAAAGTACATACAGTTTAACATTAAGCATGTTTTTTATACAGTAAACAATCAATAAATTATTAATTCATACATTTTATAGCTACCTTTGCACTGGTGAATTCAGTGAACCTGCAGACAGTAAACAACGACAAATTATAGACTTTTAACGTTTAACATTTAAAACAAGCCTTAAACCATTATAAGTGAGGATGGGACAATATTGTTATCTCATGATTGGGTTACATATCCGATATGTGTGGGGGGATGTTTGAGCAAATTGCACATCATTTTTCATCAAAAATAATGTTATTTTGTAAAAATATATATGCTCAAACATTAAATAATACGAGTATCTCATACAGCTTTATCTATAAGAAAAGATCACAAACAATAAGCCTTTAAATAATGGGCTATATTCAGGCTTATCAGTTACAGAACAAGCAATAGTGTATAATTTATTTATTTTTATTTATCATTATTATAATCACATAAAAACAAAATTTCAATATAAAATATATGACCTGATATGAAGTGTCACTGAAATAATGTGTACAATTTATAAGTAATAACATTAAGTTTACATTCATGTATACCATGGTCTATTCGAATACTCTATTCTGACTGGCTGGAATGCACAGGTAGTTCCGGTCAGTTTTAATCAACGTTCAGTATTAATGCACTGTTTGTAACCATAGCAACATAACATTACAGAGCAAGCCGAGTGAACTATAGCAATTGAAAACATTTCCTAACCACTTTCATCAGCATAGCTAATATAAATGGAATTCAGCTTGTTTTGCATGGAGGGTGAGAGACTGAAATCAGGACCTATAAAATGCATCTGCGATGCAAGACCATTTTACATTTTGTTATTTACATTTACTATTTTATCCAAAGCAACTTACAAATGAGACAAATTTAAACTGTAATGTGTTGTGTATATTATGTTTCTGTGCTGAAGTGCTGCCTATAGACCTTATTCACACTAGCGCTATCTTTAATTTTTAATGGGAATGTCATTGAGGCTGTGAGGGATAGTTTAAAGTGTTTTTGGATCGTTCCTTGGAAAAAACATTTATAAAATATCTGTCCAATATCATTCAGTATACAAAGAACTCCAGACACCATGAGTTGTGGAATTCAGCTTTATACCGTTCGTGCAATTGAAGAGATGGTAAATCTAGCCCTCACAGCCTCGCTGTCATTCCCTTTAAAAATCAAAGATGCCGCTAGCATAAATATAAGGTCTATAGCCACTAGAGGAGAGATATATATATATATATATATATATATATATATATATATATATATATATGGGGGGTTGTTTTGCAGAGACGGACTTATCTTCAAATGGAACCATTTATTTTTAAGTATTACGGCTGTATCTTAATGGCATCTTTTTATTAATGAAGGCCAGTATCACTGATATTTTATTTAGTATACTAAATTTTAGGGTTATAAAATAGTCCGCAATGCATAAATTATAAATTAAATTCGATTAATCCTTATTAAAGCTACAAGCGTTCTTTAGTCAAAGAGTAGTTAGTAGTTTTCTCTGTTCCCTTTGTTCTTTGGTTAACTTTACTGACAGACAGAATTAGTGGCTACTGTCACTTTAAGATCTACAGCTGGTGACAGGATCTCACGCGTCTCATTCTCTCACTACTCTTTACTTCCATTTAAGATTTTATTTAACTCATTTAAAGTTAATAATGATTGATTCTTGTGAGGATACTCGACAAAACGGACATTTTGGCATAAATGTGTGTGTTATTGTTCGTTCAAGCGCGAAAGAGAATTCGATACTGGTTCGCGACTTTTTGTGCCTCGTGTGTGTGTGTGTGTGTGTGTGTGTGTGTGTGTGTGTGTGAGGAGGACATTTACTGAAGTGCGTTCTCTTTTGTCTTGTCGCACATTAATGGTTTAAAGCATTTGGTGGACAAACTAATAACTAATAAGAGCTAAAGAATGACAAAGAACGGATGCAGCGTTAATTGTGTTAAATATTTTAAAACATTAAAGCTGGACAAAAAAAAAAGAAATCGCATACGTTAACGTTGACAGCACTAAAGGTGCGTACACACTGCAACGTTACTTGTCATACATTGCTGACAGAAAATAAAGCGGTTTAAAGTGGACTCGTTTTCATGGTAGGCCTACACATAATGTTTTTTTTAGTAAGCTACACAGAATGTTCTACATTAAATATTTAACTAACAGTCTGAAGTTACCTAGCAGCAGTGTATGTTAATGTTAGCTCAGTCAACGTAAGGCTAACATCAAAAGGTGTAGACAGAAAATATGATTATGCTGACCTGAGCTAATTTACTGAAATCAACCAACTCACATCTCCTTTCTTTTCATCCATGATGACATTAAGTCACCTAATGTTGTTTCTGGAGTTCTGCGCTCCATGCTTTCACCGACGACGCTAACGTGAGGTATGGATCTCAATCACACTGTTGCCAGGACCCGCCCTGCTCTGCTTCTGATAGGCTTGTGACGTTAGTTAGAGCTGCGCTCCTCTCATATGATTGGTAGGTGAAATCAATTGACTCGAAAATATTAAACCGCATTCAAGTTCCCAGTTTCAAATGCAGCCGCGCGGTATGCGCGCTCATAATGGAAGCGGCGCACTCGTTTTTTCCAAGCGCGTCCGCGCCGAAAGTGCGTCCGACTGTAATTTGCAGCCTGATTAATAAATTTTGCCTGCGCCGGAGGCCGGACCTGCCCTCAAGCCGGAAATCCGGCCCCCGGCCGGAATACTTTAAGCCCTGGGTACTGTCACTTTAAGAGTTTAATGTGCATCTTACAGACTCGCACAGACGTTCCGGTTGGTTTATTGTTTATGTCACTGGATTTTTTTAATCATATCTGTCTGTGCTATGTGTGATTAAAATGAATATTTCTTCTTACTATATTATCATCTGTAAAGAACAGAAAGGATCAATTATAGTGGAGTGTGGGATCTCATCTTTGATGGATACATGTACACAGAAGAAAATGTCTGTTTTCATTTCAAGTATTTTTCAACAAAACAAAATTTCTATAAGACAAATTCAAGAACTTTAAGGGCTTTGTGCAAACCTTGTAAATAGAGTAGAAAAAAGCAAACCTATATTCCTGATTTTTGTTTATTAAATCTGCAAAACGGCAAACTTAATAATAAGTATCAATCTCTATCTTTCATACCTTAGAATTAAATTGAAACGGATCAGCTTGGACCTGCATATGCTATAACAATGAAATTGTCATGAAGCCATGACTTGAAACTTTTTTTAAGTTAAGAAAAAAGTTGGTGTCTTCTGATGATTTAATTTTCAACAAAGTCATCTCAGTGGTGGCTTGCTTTGAGCTTGATTCAGAAGCTACATAAAATGATGTAGGCAAAAAATATCTACAGTAGCTATATTCATTGATAGCTTACACATCACGCCCGTTGCCAGGGTAAGGCTTAGCCCCCCCAGCCTAACACTTGTTCCTCCTATGTGTGATGTCATTTTGAACAAAAGTTTTTCAGTTCGTTTGGTGGTTCGTAACAGCTCGCAAGCACAAACTTTAAGGAAAATGTCATACTAGCTGTTAAGCTCCTAACTTCCATTGGTCCACGTGATCGGTGGGTGTGACCTGGAGCGCAACCAACTTTGAGGCTTTGAGTTATTAGCAAGCTGGTGAAAATGTACCTTCATCTATATTCTGTACGATCATCTGCAGAAAGACATTTTCTAAGCACATGTCATGTCATTATTTTTATTTAATTACTCGACAAAACAAAATCAAATCTACTCAAAAACAAGAGCCCCGTATACTCTTTTGTTTAATATGCTGCTTCACTCATGGCAGCCGAAAGCAGTTCACATCATGTAAGATATGCCTCATCATTCTTTTGTATTCTATTCATTAACACTCTTTTGTACTCCCATCTTTGCAGTAGTATCAGTGTCATCATAAATTACAACAACAGTGTGTTATCTGTGCATATTATGACCACGTATAGAATGCTATCGCATTAGCGCCAAGAGTGCAAACAGTAAACATTACAAATTACACATTATATACTGCATCTTCTTTTACTGATCTTGTGTGAATTCTACTCATAGAATGAGGCATGAAGTCATGTATAACACATTTCAATGTTAAAGTCTTGCGCATTCAGATTTTTAAGTGCTCCTTTAAATGCGTCCCTCAGCGGCATGGTTGGTGTTTGAATGTTGGCAAACATTTGCTCAGCTGTTTTGAACTTCTTTTAGGCACTGAACACAGAACAGAGGCACTTCACCATGAGTGTGCTGGAGCCTTTAAGAGTCGAGAAAATACACATTTTCTTGAGACTGGGATATGTTATCCATCCTGGACAGGGGCGGATCCAGGGTCACTGGATATCAGGGGTTTAGCCATCTTTGCTGAACCAATCCAACATGACATACTTGAAAAGGAATGCTGAAACATGAAATCAGCAAGAAGTCATTAATGTAATTGACTTGCTGGATGTTTTAAGTGTTGTTTACAAGTTAGAAGTCTTTCTAAATGAGCACTACTGAACAACTAAAAGTTGGATTTCCCAAAATTTGCAAGACCTAAATAAAAGAGTTTTGCAAGAACTTGTTAATGACCAGTCTTGTTTCTTAAAGTTTGCCAACTGTACATTGTGCTATGTTTTCAGTTATGTCTCTGAAATAATCCATATTTAATACATTTGAATTGCAGGAAACTTTGCAGAACAGAATGTTGTGCCATACTTGAAATAGGATTTCAATAACTTGTACTGTAGCTACTGTACAACATGAAACAGACGTTATGACAGTAGTCATAATTCTGCCATATAAGATCACAAGACCACTGTATAATGAGACTTATACAGCATATTTGCAGTTCTGAATGGATTTATTATAACATTTAAAATGTTGTTGTAAAGGAGAGTTGAGCCCTAAAAGTCCACCGTTATTTTCAGCCTCAGATGCAGGTATGAAAACCGGTCAGGGGTAAAAAAGGTGCGGAGGATACGCCAGCAAAAAATTCCAATCAACTTTATTTGTATAGCACATTTTAAAAAACAACAAGGTTACCAAAGTGCTGCACAAAGAATAAATAGAAAATATAATAACACATAAAACATAAAATATGGGGGCCATTTTAATATGTGGTGGCAAGTCATTCCACAAAACACACAACGTAAGAGGGGTCCGTTTTTATTTTTCGCCTGAACCAGACACTCAAGGGCCCGTTTTCTCTGTTTAGCACATTTCTCAGTCTTGCCCTCTTCTCCTCTTCAGCTGCCTGTTTTTTGAGATCCTTTGCAGCCATAGTTTGACGGTGTACTTGGTGGTCTGAATGGCTATTAAATGTTACACATTATAGGTAAATATACTTTCTTATGGTGTTTGCCTAGTACTATATTAGCGCACATAAAAATCAGGCACGTGTACGCACTGACGTGCGGTCTGGGTAGGCAAACTAGGCACTGCCTACCCTGCCAAAATTCAAAAATAAAATGTTTATTAAATAATAAACTTGTATTTGTATTTTTACTTTTTATTCTTGTGATTTATATATGCAATATGTGTGTTATTCCAATTGTTTAGACGTTATGATGACAAATGTAGCAGTTACGCATAATCAACTAAAAACAAATGGTAGAATAAGCAGTGCTTTTACGGTCCATTCATTGCAGACGACAAGCGGAAAACCCATGTTGCGCATGCGCACTTCGATCCTATATTCTTTAACATGTACGGCAAAAAGCACAAATCTGCTGTGCCTTTTGACGTAAATATGTTATGCCCGTAATCATCTCCGTTACGTATCAGACATGGACCAATTAAAATCGAGATATTCCTGGACATTTGCGTAGCTAACGTTATTACACCACAGCTAGCGTACATGCCAAATTCAAAATCAAAATGACAGCACCGGCCGTAATCACGGAATTAAGAAATTTTTCAGGCTCGATTTTAATTCCAAATATGAGTTAATTGCAAGAGGGAGGTCTATGCCAGCCTTAGATGGACTAGTACAGCAAAAGGGCCCAAAAAGTATCCGATCATTTCAAACTGATTGGTATGTAAGAAAAGATTGGCTATGTGGCTGTGCTAACAATCAGCGGCTGTACTGCTATCCCTGCCTGCTTTTTTTCAACCAGTCAGACTGTTTGGACTTCAGCGGGATATTGCCGATGATATGCCATGCTTGTGAGTAACGTTCGCTGTTTACGTTTGTGTGTGTGTGTGTGAGACAGAGAGAGAGAGAGAGTACACGATAAACATCCGGATTTGTACATTTCATGATTAGCCGTGCTTGTGCGTAACGTTCACTGTTATTACGTATTATTAGCTTAAACAATAAATCAGGTAATCTGGCTTTCATAACTCAGTGCCTAGCCTCTTTAAGACGTCACCGCACATCACTGCGTGTACGTAATACGAGCGCACAGAACCGTATCCACGGGCGTAAAACAGTCCTCGCGAGGGAGCATTTCTGCACCAGATGCACACAGAACAGTATCTGGAGCGCATTTCTGCTCCAGATGCACACAGAACAGTATCTGGAGCGCATTTCTGCTCCAGATGCACACAGAACAGTATCTGGAGCGCATTTCTGCTCCGTGTGCATGCGGCTGTGACGAGGGCTTTTTCAGACATATTATGAGGAGAAAAATACATTGTCTTATATTAGGACCAATACAGTACAATACAATTATTACATTCAAATCTGTATCGTTCTGGCCATGACTGTTTAGAATGCATTTATGAATTATTAGTGCATTGGTAATTTATCAGCATCGTATTCATCATGTCAAACGAAGGTCAGGCTCATTTCTGTAAAAGCTAGCAGATAGGACCTTGCTCCTGCTTGCATTAGCTTACATGTTGTATAGATAACGTGGAACAAGAGAAAGATACCGACACGTTTTGTCCTGTTGTTGACGTTAGCCTACATTACATCCAGGTACATTACATCATTACATCTCCATAAATGAACAATTAGCTTAGCTAACATTATTGGTTAATAACAGTGGGTTAAATAATGAAATTGTCAACATCACTGTATCTGACAGGACAGTTAACATTGTAAGCTAACTTACTTACCTCAGGCTTGCTTTCCGATGTGCAGTTCGTCCTGCCCTACTGTGACTCGGATTAACTGTTTGTGTACGTATATTATCGATATTATTATTAATTATTTATTGATTTCTATGATATGGGTTTCATCTGCTACGATGCGCATAAATAGAACTGATCGGTCTGTGCGTCATGACACACTAATTGATTTTGACGACTCATCAAAATCATTATAATACATGACTCAAAATCGAATTTACTTTTGGGATTATTTCTAGGGTGCTTGCTTATGGAAATAGAAGATTGTAGTGGAAATATGCAAATAGCAATAATAAAAACATATTTAGTTATTTAGTAAACAAAACACATTTATGACTCATGTGCACGAGTGAAATTTAATAACAAATGTTAAAAACGCACCTGAAGATACTGCATTCTGTTCTACACCTAGTGCTGAATGTAGCTTTCATTTTAGCACCAGGTCACTTTCGGTAAGAACTTTCCCTTTCTCTTTGATCTGAAGGACTTGTCCACATTTTCACTTGAAAACGCATCTTTTTCTCTCCGTTTTGACATTCCATCCACACTGAGACAGCGTTTTTCTCCACGAAAACTGAGCTTTTTGAAAATGCACTTCAAAGTGGATACATTTGAAAATAAAGTTTTCGCTTTACATCTGAATATGATGATGTATTTGTTGTCATGTTACGCAGTCATGTGATCTATCCAACCAAAACAATCAAGATGGCGGCCCGTTTTATAGCGGCACTGTTGTACTTGATACTCACTTTGATAGTGTTGTTAAAAAATAAATGTTACTTTGAACAACCATCACATTGAGTTCCTTCAAAGGTGAAGGGAAATTTACTCAGAATTGGTGTCCGGCGACAGAACATGAGGACTTTTGCGTTTCAGACCGTACATGCAACAGGGATTTTCCACATGCGCAGTAACATGATTTAATCAAGCAACTTTTGGAAAACGCTTGAAAATTCTAGTGTGGATGGATTAATGTACCCAGATTAATGTAGATGTAGCATAAGTCTTTAAATGTTGAAAAAGCTGAGTGTGTGAAAACAAAGATATCAGGAATGATGCATTATGGGGAGCATTTTTTTGTTTCACAATTAAATATATTGTACAATAATCTGATATTTTAAAGCATTTTTGTTTGTTTGTTAGCTATTTTGTATTTATTTATATATTTACATTATAATTAGTGATGCACCGAAATGAAAATTCTGGACCGAAACCGAAACTTCAGGATGCACTAGGTCGAAAACGGCTTTTTTTATACCCATTATAAAATAGTTTTTTTTATATATATAATTGTATCAATATTATACCTTTTTAATGAATTTAATGAATCTGAATTGAAAAACTACAAAACAATAAAATGATCACACTTTTATTGAAAGTAACGCACCAAAATTGGACAGAGAATATATTAAAACAATATTAAATATATTATTATTTATTCAGTTCTTTAACATTCAAATTTAACAGATTTTTTTAACCAATTATCTAAATAATGTAACATTCTAGAAAACTACAATGATATGAAAAACAGCAGTCAAGTAATGAACTTAGCAGCTCTGGGCTAGCATCTTGCAAATATAAAAAGTTGAAATATGCTACACAGTGATTCAATGAAAACAACAGGCAGAACACAGAACGGCAGAGACAAACATATTTATACTTTAATATAAAATGATTGTGCAAAACATCAGTAATAAAACTAAAACCATCCTCAAACTGTAAACAACAGATGCATCCTCAAGTGAAGGACATAGTTTTGCAGGGCTAAACATATTTGAATTGCTATATACAGCAAATGTGACCGGTTTCTCTTCAAGAATAAAAGTTGCTCAGCTTTCTGGCTGGAGAGATGGTTCCTCTTCTCATCAAGGACATGAGATGCTGCACTGAATCTCACTCTGTGCTGGTGCTTGGGAAGATAAATACCGGCGTGCAGTCCGTGCAAGCCATGGAAAGCGATCTTTCGTCATGCACCAGTAGTCAAGGGGATTGTCGCGTTCACGTGATATGAGCGTGAAGCGATCGTCTGTGTTCCGCAACTGCTTTCGGGTCCTTGAATAACATGTAACGTGCGAGGAAGGGTACCTGGTGGACTTTCTGGTGCCCTCCTAGGGTAAGATGGTGCCCTCCTACGGAGTTGGTGCCCTACGCAGACTGCGTAGTATGCGTATAGGGAGTGGCGGTACTGCTTTGAAGAATTTCCACACCGCTGACGTCGGCCTTTGCTTGGTAGCGCCGTGATTATGGCTAGAACGATCGAGAGTGAAACCTGAGCACAGAGGGGCGGAGGCATATATTTTCGGCTCATATTTTCTGCTTTTTTTCCTCTTTTGGCCAAAACAAAACATTGCATTTTTGGCTGAAAATTTTTATGGCCGAAATTTCGGTGCATCCCTAATTATAATATGCATCAGCCTCCTAGTGGCCCACCGGGAAAAGTCCCGCTGCTCCCGATGGCCAATCTGACCCCGTTTTGAACATACAGATATTATAAAAAAGGCCTACACAGTTTCTGTTATTCTTTTCTGGAGTTTCATAAAAAACTTTTAGCAGACACTGCCATAACATTATCTGGATTTGTTTTTTCTACACCGGTAAATTGTAGTACTGTATAATCTATTTCAGTTACAACCCCAAACTAAATATAAATCAAAACCCCTTGCACTGCCCGTGATGCTGAACGCCAGAGTAAATAAGATATGCTTTTCAAAGCATTTATAGGATTTAATAGTGTGGTAATAATTTAGCAAAATTTTGGGACTCCAAAGATGTTTTATCCTCCTGATAGCACACTTCTTCTTGCAGCTCAGTTTACAAAAAATGTTTTACAAAATTCTCCATTAAATCTTCCCATTACGTTACACCTTCAACAAACACAAAAAATGTGCTTTAAAGACTAAAATCTTCCTTTGATTTTTAGGGGCGTATCATCATCATCCATGCTGTGCTCTGTGTTATGGAACACTTGAACTGATGTAAACAACTCCCATACAGCACAGCATTGTTGTGATTTCTATGGGTCTGTAGGCTTGGAGTGCAGAGAAGGAACGCTCTCCGCCCAAGTGTGGCATCTTTTGTGTGTGATTTCAACCTCTGAGTGGAAGCAGAGAAACGGTTAATTTCCTGACCTGAGCTCTGGGGCTGTTATCATTGCTTTTAACTTCATTAACAACAGCATACTACACAGATCTGTTAACTCAAAATATTAGCGTCTTTCCAACATGAGGTCATACAGGACATGAGAGTTGCAGTGGAGTTTCATTAGTTTCCTCAGACAATCATCACTTTTACCAGTCTACATTTGGGAAGTCTGATCTCATGAAAATGGTGTGACTGTGATGACATTTTTGTAAAAGGATATTACGTGATTCAATACACCAATCGTGACATTTCTGTGTTGAAATGTCCCCTGCGTGGCGCTAAAAGAGAGTTACATTTTCAACAGTGTTACTGTTCTATTGAGTTAAATCAACAAAAACTAGCTCCCTACCCTAAACCAAACTATAGTGTCATAAAAAGCAAATGTGAGATGAAAGCCACATTGTTTTGTGGTGCTTCTAATACAGTTTCGCCTCATGTGATGACTTGAACCCCAGCCCTTTACAACACGAGTGCAACATTCTATCAGTTGAGGTACTGCACTATTTAGTGCACTTACTGCGGCTTTTGGCCTGTAACTTTTCTAATCTACTTGATGCGATGCCGCAGCACCACTGAGTGAACTGTGATTTGTTTTAATAAGGGTACAGAGATTCTCTGCATAGAGTGCAGGAGGGCCAAACTGAAGGCACGAGTATGAAAGACTGTGTGACTCAGCTGAACAACCAATCAGAACATTTGTTTCAGCTGTAAGGGATATCTGCTAACCAATAAAACTTTCTGATTCAGTAAGGGGTGGGACATTTCTACAGTAGCGTCTACAGTGAAATGCTGATACACCAGCAGCACTAGAATCGTCATAATTTGCACAGTAAATTTACTTTACATTTACATTAAACATGAAAATATTTATGCGCTTAAACACAACTTATGCTATTAAACTTTCTGAGTGTACTAACTGTAACGGATCAGAATATAATTTATAAATGTAAACATCAGGGACAGAGGTTGGCTCTTTTAACCTGTGAGCCACCACTTAGAACTGCACTGCAAAATAATTTAATTGAAAAAAAGTGGTAAAAAGTGGTAAAAAACAGACAAATACTGACTAATATTATTTTCAAAGTGTAGCAATATGACATAGGGTATTAAATATTTATCATAATGAAGTTCAAACCACAATCGCAATATGTTAAAATAATCACAATACTGAATTAATGGATATTTTGTATAATAATTATATCAATTCATAATAAAGTTTGACCGGACAACCAAGGTGTTGAAAAGGTCTGATAACCGATTAATCAGATGATTTTTAAAATCGTGTTAAAGCATTTCAAAAAAGAATAATAATCTTTGTTTTTAAGTATTAGAATGGGCACAGACACAAGAGGCTACAAGAGTTAAACTAGATAAAAATCCCAGTAATAACTAGAAGAAGAAGAAAAAAAAAAAAGATTGGGCACATAACACAGAACGTTTAACACTGAAACACACCAGGGACTCTTATTTTGAAATTACAAAGACTTAACTACATTACAATATCCCATATTTACATTTTTCCAAATTTAGCTTTTTAGGGGTTTTATGTATATTTCACCAGACATGGTTTAACGAGGAAATAATGATTTTTGTTTTTATTCACAAGATATGAAGTTGGAGATGCGATGTATGTGCTGAGGGGGACGATTCCATTTAAAAAGATTTAGATCCAGCAATTCCCCTAAAGGTGTCAGTGATTTTTTTTTTTATATCAAATCTGTCGCTTTTTTAAGAACTGTAGAATCCTCCAGCACTACAATAATAATAATAATAATAATAATAATAATAATAATAATAATAATAATAAGACAACTATCAACATCAAAATTAGCTGATAACCCATATTTCCAAAAAGCAACTATCAGCACAGATTAATCAGTAAAACTGATATGTCGTTACTAATATAACTCATCACCTTGTGTGAACAGGATATTGCAGCGCTTGACTTTACTTTATGGCACAGTTGCTGTATATAAATTTTTTGTTCTACTATCTTTCTGCTATATGCTTGTCTAATTGCGACTGTCTGAATGACATTAAGGAGAATCATCTTGCCGAGGAGAGATCTTCAGAAAATATAAAACAGATGGATATACTGAGCAGAGATCAGCACCAGTTCAACACTGACTGTGATGAAAAGAAACTCCATTTGGGCAGAGTCCAAATCAGACAGACCAGTGGATCAGCACAATTGAGTCTGTGGAAGAGCTCCAGCTAAACCATTAACACAGCGAGACAGCAGGCACCGTTCTGCTGAGACCAAAAAAACGACTTGAGCGCACTTTAAACAACTTGCAACTGATTATTCTGAGTTGAAGACTTCTACAGAAAATATTTTCGAAGTTTTACTTAAACTGGTAAAACATTGTGATTCACAATGCTGCCAGCATGCCCGCTCTGCTACCACTGTAAGCATATTAATGTACACTCATTTTTTGTTCCTTTATATAAACTGAGGAAGGAGTTTCTCTGAGGTAAGACCACGTCCACACTAGTACGTCTTGTTTGAAAACACATACATTTTTGGGAAGGTTTACACTGCTCATTCACATTACAAAAATGGTCTCCATCGCCATGTACTTTGAAAAACAATGTCAACCACTTTCTGAGGTCGGGAAAGTAAACTAGTCGATCTTACCTGTCTGGACTGAGATGGTTGGCTACAATTTCTCTCTAGTTCACAGATAAGATCACATTACTCTCACTCATATGTCAAATTGATTTCTATATTATTTTGCCATTTTGCTAAGTTTTAAACCTAGTCTAGCTTTATTTTGGCAGCAAACCCATGGCAGGGTACAAAGAGAATAGAATAGCAAGCACACACGGTAGCATTAGTTATGCAGTATTAGATAATAAAGACTCTGTGACAGTCATGAAAGTGCAACTCCTGTCTACTTGAATGGGGAAAGACCGAAATCTCGGTCAGTTGGTCAAGATTATGATCAAAGAACATATTGCAAATCAGCAGTAAAATCTGACAACACAGGTGTAATAAATGGTGCTTCTTTACCTCATATTACGCAAAAAAATAAAAAATAATTCCCAGCTTTTACAGCTAATGCGTGTTCTTGAGGTTGATTGACAAGCTATGTCTGTATCTAAAAGGTGATTGGCTCTTTTATCTGTAAGGCGGTACTTCCCATCTACAGCCGTTAACCTTTGGATGCAGTCAAGCATTCTAATTTCTCCCATTCATTTTAATAGAAGTGGCCATATCTGTTAAATAGTCTCTGGTGCAACATCAAGGTAAAAGCACTTCACTGTATGTAGTGGTTTGATTCTAATGTGCACATGCCATCCATGGTAGCTGGACCACTGTGTGTACTCTTATTTCCTTCCTCCTTCCTAATATATTCCTTTCTTCATGTGCAAATAAATTACTCAAATTTGATGACTAAACAGAAATCAGAAGAAACTGCTATCTACCATTTAAAATACAATATAATTTTTAAAAGTCAAGTTAAAGTTTTGTGTGAAATTGAGTAAATATAGATCTAAATAAGAGTTTATTATTATTTCTACCAATTTTGTTCAAGTTATTGACTATATTAAATTGCGTGATATATCGGTATTGTATCGGGCTATCGACCACCCTGCTCTCTGATATCAGCATCGCCAATTAAAAACCCATATCGGTCGACCATTATACAACAGCGGTTTCAGCAAAGTAGTCATCATGGTGATGATGTAGAGCAGGAGTACTCACTCTTCAATGGAATAAGATCTAGATTCGGATTGAAATTAAATGTAACAAAACTACTAGTTACTGGTCTTAAGTGTTTGAAAATATTCCATTGATACTTTTTAAAGCAACTAAATTTTTCCAGCTAAGAGCAGTGAGTGGTTTATTTGTTTTCTTGTTATAGTTATTTGATAATTTATTCATTTTTGTTGTGATTTTTCTCCCTTATTCTCCCCAATTTGGAATGCCCAATTACCAATACGCTCTAGGTCCTCGTGGTGGCGTAGTGACTCACCTCAATTCGGGTGGCGGAGGACAAATACCTCCGTGTCTGAGATGTCAATCTGCGCATTTTATCATGTGGCTTGTTGAGCGCGTTACCGCTATTCTCCACCGCTATTCTCCACCGCATACACGCACAACTCACCACGCGCCCCACCGAGAACGAGAACCACGTTATAGCAACCACAAGGAGGTTACCCCATGTGACGGGCAGAGTCCTTAGCAACCGGGCCAATTTGGTTGCTTAGGAGACCTGGCTGGAGTCACTCAGCGCGCCCTGTATTCAAACTCACGACCCCAGGGGTGATAGTCAGTGTCTTTACTCACTGAGTTACCCAGACCCGTTTGATTAATATTAACAAATCAGCGACAGGTCTATTAGTTTACGCTGTGTGTGTGTGTGTGGGGGGTTTCTCTCTATTCTCTTTCCCTTTTGAGCTGTTTGAGATCGACCAGTGGTTTTCTTGAGATCGACTGGTTGATAGTGAACGACCTAATGACCACCTGATGTAGAGGCTTAAGAAAATCATGTATCAAATATGATATGCCAGGCTTTACAGTGTTAAGAGTTTCGGCCGCTGTGCAAAGAAATGTTTAGCCAGCCACATAATCCGTTGGCTTTAAAGGTACACTCAACAATACAAAAGATTTACTCTTAATGAAATGAATTGTAACTTTGAAACATATGTATAAAATCATGATCACTGACATGAGATTGACTCCAGATATAACAGTAGCTTTTATTCAGTCATAACAACTATCAAAAAGATTTAGTATGTTAATGTATGACATTTTTATAGTATTATTGGTCTTGGCAGATTAGATCTGCTAACACTGCTGCTGCAGAGAAAGTTTGGTGACTTGCTATTGCTAGAAAATACACACATTTGGACATGCATTTGGATATGCTGCTGCACAAATAGACATTACATGCAATCCCCATGTAGCAGATTTAGACAAATGGTGCTAGGGGAGGAGGAGGGTTTAAGAGGAAAAAACTCAAGGTCATTCTTAACCCTGGGTAAATAAAATCCTGGTTTATCTTGTTTCTTACAAGAATTCTGTGTAAGAGACGAGAATTGTATCTGTGGGGCTTTAGATTTTTTTTGTATTTCATACTGCCCCAGACTATGTATATTGGGTGATGGGCGGTTATTAAACTAAGTGACAAATATACAAAAATCTGTGTCCATGATTGTGTGTAATGATTGACAGACAGATAATTCTTAGAGTATGGAAGTCAATTGATGCTCCCTCGTTTCAAGAATGGTTCACTGAATTGGGCAGGATGGCGGCATTCGAAAAGATGTCAAAGCAGCTTGGCAGATTGGACGCATATGGTAAGAAATAGGACAGTTATTTGTCCTGTTCTGGAAGGTTTTCGGTGAGGACCATGTGGAGAGACAAAACTGTGGCAGTAATTGTGGATTGTGTTCTTTGTGGAATAATTTATTTTCTCTTTATTTATTGACTTTTATTTTCTTATATATATATATATATTTTTGTTTGTTTGTTTATGTGTGTAGTTTTTGTAATTTAGGCTTTGACCACAGGGATGTTTCTGGAGGGACAGGGTGGGGAGGGGGAAAAAAATGGGGATTAAAGTTGATTTTGTGTATGTACACTAAAGTTAAAAAGTTTTTAAACACTTTCTTTATTATAATTTTTTATTTTTTTTTCACATTTTAGAATAATAATAAAGTCATCAAAACTATGGAATAACATAAGTGGAAATATGGGAAAAATGTTATGAACATTAATCCATTCTTCCATAATTAACACATTAGTTAGTGTTATTATTGGTCATGGTTTTGAAGGTGGTATTGAGAATCGTCAAATTTCACTACAGACTACTGAAATATTGCTATTGTGATAATGTATAGCCTTTATTGTACATGGTAGATCTTGCTGCTATAACATGATGCAAAAGTATCTCTCATTCAATAGAACTATGAGCACCCCTGCTGTAAATGATGGTGATGGGGGATTTTCTTTATTTGACTACCATACATAACATAAAATAATGATCATGTGACAATAGCCTCCTCCCGTATTCAGTGCAGTTTACATTTCTGTCGCAGAGAATTTAGTTGATTGCATAGGTACACTATATGGTTGGGCAACGTCATCATTTTAGGAAACATACAACAGAAACGTTGACATGTTTCTTGAGCAGTTAACTTAAAAGTCCTTCTTCACAAGTACATTTTTACTCGGACAAGTGAATGACCAATTTACTTAATGTCGATCCGTGGCTCAAATGTATGCTCCAGTCGATTCTGTGTTTTGACCAGTTGTGAACAGCGTTAAACTGCTTCTCGTTTATGCTTTCTGTGTGTGACATTTTTGCCGTGTCATCAGCATTCATATCTATACAAGCTATGAGTTTATGAATAAATAACTACTAAAGGCACAAAATTGTTTACAAGAACACAAAGTTCTTCATAGATCTCTTAGTTTTGCTCTCAAATTGCACCAGATTGATGCATTTAATGACACGTCCCCACCAATTATCAGATATGGCCAGATTGTCCCCCAATATTTGATATCCTTGTTGCTGTTCTGCTGCAGTTCATTATGTGCTGCTGTTTAATTGTCATTAAGTTGTTGCAGGAATAACATAATGGTTTTATTTTAAGCGTGCTCAGTAGTCTAACACCGCTCGTCAGTGTCATTTGAGATAGCCAATCAAAAATCGATGAAGGCAGGACTCAAGTTGAAGTAGCTAAGCAGGAACCTCGAGGATTATTCCAGCGCCACGCATCAGCTAGCAGTTCATGTTAAGAGTGTTTGTGTCATGTGAGATGTCAGTAAATAAACATGGAATATTTGACCACTGTTTAATTATTTAAATGTTCCTGTCATTAATTTCCAAGGGTGTAACATTCACCATTTTGAATTTAAAACATGTCATGTACAGCAAGGTTATTATAGTTTTACATTTTTGTATTTCTATTTCAGTTCAAATATTTAGCTTCAAATTAGTTTAGTTCTCATTTTGATTTGTTAGTTCTTAAATATGTAATAATTTAGTTTTAGTTGTTCATTACATTTCGTTTTTTTTTTTTTTTGACAAATTTGATCAAACAGGCATTTGTGCAATGTGGGTTGTATAGCTGGACACCCAAATGTACGGTTCGTAAACAATACTTAAAATATTAAAAATCTTCATTTTAATAAGACCAACTGAATTTCATTACTGATAATACAGTAAAAGAAAACAGATAGTTCTGATTTAAGAATGCTTGTTTTTTATTGAACTTTAACCTAAAAGTCCTCTATAGTGCATTTGATATGAGAAAGTCGCAACACTGAAAACGTCTAGGTTACGAATGTAACCTCCGTTCCCCGATGGAGGGAACGAGACGTTGTGTCGGAGAAGTGACACTAGGGGTCTCTCTTGAGCCACCGAATATACCTCTGATGGCAGTCAGTATTTGCATACCCCGCACCCGGACATACGGGTACAAAGGCGAGGCAAATACTACAGTTCATTCAGGATTTTTCTGAGGAGCCGGAAATGGTCCAGCCACTTCAGCGGCTCGGCTCAGCGACGTGGCCGTGAAGGACACAACGTCTCGTTCCCTCCATTGCGGAACGGAGGTTACATTCGTAACCTAGACGTTGTGTCGGAGAAGCGACACTAGGGGTCCAATTTAAATTATGCCATGCGCTGAGCCGTGTACGTGGTCCGACACAGGAGCGGGCAGGTGTTTTTTACATGCCAGACGACCAGCTGTATCAGACTACACGTACCCTTCCCCAATGCCCCACAAAAGTCGTCGGAATCCTGTTAGTTACCCTGACAGAGGAACAAGGCGACGCTTGCCAACCTAGGAACGGGCCAAGCCTGGCTGGGGCTCTTTTCTCTCTATGTTTCTCGCATAGAGCAATAGACAGCCGGGGCCATTACACGCACTGAGGGAAGGGGGTCTTACCCAATTTCCTATTCTTTCAGGGGGAAAAGACCCTGCGGAAAAAACCCTACCCAGCTGGGGAGGTAAGGTGGTGAATACATCACATGTGTTTTTAGGCGACACGTGGAAGTGGCGCGGTGGTAGATCCAGCCTCAGCGAGGGGGGAGTTCCTACACACGGCAACTGGTGGGCAGCCGAAACTTACCCAAGGAAAACGCGGGTCCGCTCGTAAGGGGACCGTATCGCGGAAAATACACACAGGGGGAAAAATGAAAGTACACTGCAGGGTCAAACTCTATTTGAAAGTTTACAATGGAAAAACGCTGTCACGACATTTCTGTGATATTGTGTCATGTTTTAGATTTGTAGAAAAACTTTAGCGGTATCACATGTTTGGAATTGCGCAAATGGTTGCACCTGCAGAGCTTTACCTTCATAATGCATGTGAAATGCTCTGAGACCAATGAAAACAGCCTATCTGCCTATTTTTGGAGGGTTTAAAGCAGAAATGTGATGCTTAAAATTCTATAAATCACTTACATTTGAACTTGTGTATAATTTGAACTGTAAAGTTGTTTTAGTGTTTTATAGTGTTAGGTCATCAAGACAAAGTAGCTGTAACATTGCATATAACTTTGCACAGAAAAGGTTAGTATGTGATTTAATGACAGTAAAATCATGTTAACACACATATTGTTTATGTCTTGTGTCTATACTTGAAACATTGAGCATTTTAATGTTTCCAGATAAACCCCATTGACTTCCATTGTAAGTGTCTCACTGGAACACAGGTTTTTGCTTTCTAATAAAAGGTGATCATCAACATTATGCCACAAATGCTGTCAATTGAGCTTAACTTGTATTGAACCTGGAATATTCCTTTATGTCATTCTTCCACTGAACTTGTGTTCCTGACTGCTGGTCTGTGTACTGGATGCGAGATACTTTTATGGCAAAAGAAATCACACATTCATGTAATGCCAACATTCCAGAAGAGCTCCTGGACAAAGACACATTTATTTTTGTTATCTACCCCCAAAGTAAATATTTGGTAAGGACAATTCTTGAAATTAGGCTAGAAGCTGGAATACGAGAAATAAATTCATAATTCATTTTGTTTTCAAGACACAATTTTGAGACAATTCCTTAGAATTAGAGAAACTGTGACAGCTTTGTGTTTAAGGAAGGAAACATGAACTCTTAGTAGAAACCTAAAAGTGAAAGCAATCCTGGGTGTAACGAGTGTGTGGGAAGCAGGAGCAGGCAGACAGGTGGGCCAGATCCAAACGCAGTTTTATTACAAATAAACAAACACAGGAACAAAAGAAAAGAGCCACGAGGGGAAAAGGAAACTAAAATACAGGCTGGAACACAGGAGGGGTTTTGGTAGCGAACATCCACGGAGGGAGGGGTATCCGCGAACGGGGAAACACGAACAGCAGAGAAATCAGCGGGAGAACTGGCAGACTGCAGGGAACAAAGACAAGAGCGAACAGAGCATTACACAAGGTAACCACGAGACATGAAACATTAACGCACGACAAAGGGAAGGGAGAACAGCAGGGTTTAAATAAAGAGACACGGTAATGAGGAAATGGCGGTTAGGTGCGGACAATAAAACAGTGACAGGGCCGGAAAAGACGGGAAGAAGGGAAGTGTAGTTCTCACAGAGACAGTGAAACACGGGCGGACAACAAGGACAGGGAACGTGAACGGTAAAACAGAAAACACGGGGCAGACGGCATGAAACACGGTGCAGACGACACGAAACACGGTGCAGGTGAGCGAGACCGTGACATAATCCCCCCTCAAAAGGACCGGATTCCAGACGGTCTTAAAATGAACAAGAGAAAAGGAAAAAAAAGGAATGAAGAAACCAGGAGAGAGGGGGTAGACTGGGGGGAAAACAGACAGACCAAGGGGAGAACAAGGGGCACAAAGACAGTTCACGGGGGTGCAAGGGGTGCTGAGACAGGCCAAGGGGGCAATGTGGGGATAGGCCTGGGGGGCTTGGGAGCTGGCCACGAGGCAAGCACCAGATTAGGAGGTCTGGGAGCGGGCCATGGGCAGGGGCCGGTACAGGAGACCTGGGAGGTGGCCGCAGGACAGAGGCTGGCGGAGCCGTGTGAGTTTCCAGAGGTCTGGATGCAGATGCCAGAGCGTGCCCTGCCCCTGAGAAAGAAGGTCCTTCCTCAGGGGATTTCGCCAGGGAGGGGCTGTAGTGAGGAGTACGAGGTCCGAGAACCAGGCGCGCCAGTATGGAGCCACTAGCGTGATTTGCTCCTTGTCCTCCCTGATCTTGCACAGCACCTGTGGCTCACTGGGGGGAATGCGAACTTGCGCAGCCCTGTGGGCCAGCTGTGTGCCAGCGCGTCTGCCCCGAGGGGAGTCTCTGTTCGGCCATACCAGTGCGGGCAGTGGGAGGTCTGCTAGAGGTGAGAGGCGCTCTCCAAAGCGACGTCAGCTCATCATGCACTTCCAGGAAAAACGGGACCGGGGGGGGGCGTGGCCGTGTGCGGCGCCCAGACCCCAGGAACCAGTCATCCAACCGCGATGGCTGTGGGGAGGACGGAGGGTTCCAGTCCAAGCCCACGCTTGCGGCGGCCCGGGAAAGCATGTCGGACATCTGAGCGTCAGCCTGGGGGTGCCGGCCCGAAGGCGGCAGCCCAGGGGAGTCATCCGCGTCAGACGCCGCGCTCTCCAATTTAGCGGCGAGCTCATCCGCTTCGAGCTCTAGAGGATAGGCAGGCTGGCTGTGAGGCGAGCCACTGTTGCCTCAAGCCCGGACGGGAGTTAACGAGCGTGCTGGGGAACGGGTGGTTCGCAGGACTCTAGTACCCGACGGAGCCGCACCCGCTGCCGTCCCCAAATCACCTCCAGCACCACTCGCACCGTCCTAAATCCCGTGGGAAGGAGCAATGCGAGGGGCGGCTGGAGTGGCTTGTTCTCGGTAGAAAACAAGTCGCGACCGCAACGTTGTCATGGTCATGCTCTCGCAGTGAGAACATGAACCATCCACAAACGCAGCCTCGGTGTGATCGCTACCCAGACACACGAGACAATGCCTGTGGCCGTCTGAAACGGAGAGCACTCTACCGCACCCAGGAACTACACAGCGGCGGAACGGCATCTTTATAAAGACGCGTCCTGAAAAGGACGTTCAACGCTTGCTGTGTTTGCTCTTTTAGAGGAAATTACTCTTTTAAATAAAATCACTCTTTTAAGGAACTCTTTAGTTTTATCTGCGCTGTCGAAGCGCCAAGGGGCAACAATGCACAGCCGTGCACAGGAATGGAGAAAGCCGCTGTTATGCGCCGTCACATCCAACAGCATGCAGATCGTCAGAGGAATACACGGAAACTTGATGTGTGTGTGTGTGTGTAACTCGCAGCAGACAGCATACACGACCATCGGCTCCGAAGAAAATTTCTGAATGAACTCTAGTATTTGCCACGCCTTTGTACCCGCATGTCCGGGTGCGGGGTATGCAAATACTGACTGCCAACTTCTCATTGGCTTTTTTTCATAGATCAGAGGTATATTCGGTGGCTCAAGAGAGACCCCTAGTGTCACTTCTCCGACACAACGTGGAGAGAGCGACAGAAGGGGAACTGAACATCAAACAATACTCTAAACCAATTCTAAATGAAATGTAAAACAAATCACTAACACAGAATTAGTGATAAGACCAATAAAAGGTTCAAATGTGTCATAATTGAAGTCCCAGACACGGCAAGTGTGTTTTCTATAGGGTGAACAGATTTTGAAATTCTCAATCTGGGGCACCTGGGGGAGTTTTGCGATACATGCATATATATTCTCAGCAAAAATAGAAACATCCCTTTTTCAGGACACTGTATTTTAAAGATAAGATAAAATAACTTTACAGATATTTATTGAAGAGGGTTTAAACAATGTTTTTCATGCTTGTTCAATGAACCATAAACAATTAATGATCATGCACCTGTGGAACTTACAGATGGTAGGCAATTAATGTCAGTTATAAAAACCTTTCTACTTACTCTGAAAAACACCAAAGGAAAGAAGCCCAGAGTCACTGCTCATCTGCGTGAATGTGCCTTTGGCATGCTGCAGTGAGGCATGAGGACTGCAGATGAAACCAGGGCAATAAATTGCAATATCTGTACTGTGAGATGCATAAGACAGCGCTACAGGGAGACAGGAAGGACAGCTGATCGTCCTCGAAGTAGCAGACCACGTGTAACAATACATGTACAGGATCTGTACATCTGAATATCACATCTGCAGGACAGGTACAGGATGGCAATAACAACTGCCCAAGTTACACCAGGAACACACAATCCCTCCATCGATGCTCAGACTGTCTGCAATAGGCTGAGAGACGCTGGACTGAGGGCTTGTAGGCCTGATGTAAGGCAGGTCCTCACCAGACATCACCGGCAACAACGTCACCTATGCGCACAAACCCACATTCACTGGACCAGACAGGACTGGCAAAAAGTGTTCTTCACTGACGAGTCGTGGTTTTGTCTCACCAGGGGTGATGGTCGGACTCACATTTATCCTCAAAGTTATGAGCGTTACACTGAGGCCTGTACTCTGGAGCGGGATCAATTTGGAGGTGGAGGGTCTGTCATGGTCTGGGGCAATGTGTCACAATATCATCAGACTGAGCTTGTTGTCATTGCAGGCGATCTCAATGCTGTGTGTTACAGGGAAGACATCCTCCTCCCTCTTGTGGTCCCCTTCCTGCAGACTCATCCTGACATGACCCTCCAGCATTATCACATATGCAAAAAAAAAAAAACAAAAACTACAGCTGTCTGAATATGACCTGCAATCACTGTGGCCATGGGAAAGTGAACATTCACAGTGACAGCAAAACATTTCAATTCCATTTACATGTGTTGTGCAAAGAAATAGATCGGCTTCTTTCAGCTTGTTGAACATGCATTTTCATTTGGGCATATCTAAATTGCATTGCATGATGACAGAGAGCAGCAGAGAGCGCCAAGCACACGAGTCGGTGTCATGGTAACCAGATTGCTGCAGATCGTCAAATTATCGTTCAGTGTAATAAAATATGCCACGATGCCAAGAAGGACGTTGAGGATATTTAATTTCAAAGAAAAAAAAATAAAAATAATCGGTGCACCTAAGAGCTGAAACCGGGACATTATTGCATTTTTTAGAGAAATGACAGGACCGGGACACACCTCGTAAAACCGGGACCGATTTCTGGTCACCCTACTTTTCTACCTGCTTTGCTTCTCTTCATGATGTACTACAGTAGTGATTCCCTCTCGCTCGGTCTTTGATAATGTAATGAGGGCAATAGACATCTGCTAGTGCCATCGCCACCTAGTGGCATCTTCATGTTCAGGTGAGAGCGGGTTTAAAAACCTATAGCAACAAAAACTAAATATTTTTCAACGATTAGTTTCAGTTTTTTCAGAGCCATGAAAATGTATTAATTTCAGTTTACACAATTATATAGATTTTTCAGTTTACAAAAATGTTTTTGGTACATTAAGTTTACGTTATCCTTTTAGTTCTAGTTTACAATATAACCTTGATTTACAGTACGTGATTTGTATGTCATTCACAACTGTGAATAACATTAACAGAGCCGTTTTCAGCAAATCAGGCTTAAGACAAAGACTGAATGTGTGTATATTGTAAAGGAACTGAAATAATGTGGTAATCTGGCCGGCTTTTGAAATAGTGTGACGTCGAGGAGGATGTGGCTGGGCCGTGAGGATGCACGCTCTGTGCCGAGTTGCCTAATTAGTGAGAGAGGGATAAAGGAAGAGCTGGGGACACCAGAGAGAGAGAGAGAGAGAGAGATACGTGGCTGCTGTGTGTGTGTTTTATGTTAGGTTTCAATTATGTTATGTTATATCATTGAAAGTTTACATTGACTGCTCAGCCAGCTCCCGCCTCCTCCTTTCTCTTAAGCAGAGACTTTCATGTTACATGTAGCTTTTTAGAAAATTCTCTTGAATTCAATTATCTATAAACTAATTGGAGCTTTTTCACCCTCAGATCAGAACTAGAACATGGTTAGACCTGTGACCGGTGACTTCATATATTCTTAATGCAAATATTATTAGGTAATAATTTAAAATCAATTTAAGGTTGTCTAAATAATTTTTTTGTCTTTAATTTTGAATTTTGAACAGCATCTCCGAAGTGTCTACCTTTATAAGAGACAGATTTATTTTTAAGTATGTCCTTGTCAGGTTTGTGCTAAAAAAAACTGCCACCAGTTAAAGGAGTAGTTCACCCTAAAAATGGAAAATTTACTCACTCATTTACTCACCCTTTTGCTGTTTTATTTCTTTAAACATAAAAAATTATATTTTAAGCAGCTCTATTCCATAGAATGACAGTTTATATTGAGCAGCAGCTTTCAGGACTCAAACAGGACAAATACTATAAAGCACTATTAAACAGTATAAAGACATCATACAGTCATCCAAATGACTCGTGCAGCTGACACGGTAATGTCATTTTACAGATATATCAATGATTAAAAGAAATTCAAATGATATTAATACTTTCTTTGATACAGCACAAAAAAGAAAGATGACTGAAACAGTGTTTGTCTTGTATTGTGTGAACTTTAAAAATACATCTTTTAAAACCAAAAATTATCAAATTTTGGGCCTTTATCGCATTTCAAGCCTTTATTCGAAAATGTATTTCATTCAGAGTCTTTACTATAGGACTAAAGGACCAAAGAGGACAATTGTATTTGTGACCCCCCCCCAAAAAAATTGTTTGGTAATGAGAAATGGGTGGTAAAATGTACACAAGTGTCCTGAAACTAATGTCACAATGCAAAAATCTTAATGGTCCTAAATGTATGTGTAAAGTGATCAATGGAAAGGAGGCGAGAACCGGCTTTTCAATATAAATAATAGTTTAATGATAAACTCAAAAGACAACAAACACAAACATGACGAACATGTCCATTAACGATCTCTCTCTCCCGCATGATCCCCTGCAGTCGACCTTTAACCCTCACGGAGGCATAATTAGCCTAATACGGGACCGGGTGTGTAGGATAACGACCAAGCCCCGCCCTCCGCCCTGCCACAGTATGCTTCATTTCCTTTTATGCAAATGAGAATTTTAGGGATTAAATCCAAGATACTTTCTTGTCAGGTTTTGTGAGAATCACCCATTTATTGTACATATAACATACAGTATAAAAGAAAATATTGCAATTGCAATGAAAGTTCTCAGGCATGACGCAAAACAAACTTTGATGTTTTTCATTTCTTTCCAGTGAAGTGGGTTAAGCCCTTGGAAATATTGCTGTTATCAGTTACACATCAACGTCTTAATTCTAACTTGGGCCACACCAACAAAGTAAAAAAGTAAAAAAAGTTGTAAAGCAGGACAAAGCAGAGAAGACTCAAATAATTGTAGGAAACATCAGAACTAAAACACGTGTCAGAGCAAAGACTGTAAGACTCTATATTAACATGGCCCTACGATACTTTTCCTAATGTACATATTGTGGCTGATTGTGTGAACGCACCTACAACACCAAAACAAATTCCTTGTATGCGTAAAAAACTTACTTGGCATAAAGCTTTTTCTGATTCTGATTCTGATTGGATGGCTGACAGGAAATATAGCAACAGAAACCTTGAGGGTAAATTTGGACAAATCGTCCCATTTAATCTGGAATCTTTCAAACCCTATACGTGTTCTGAGCTCTCTTCCATGTGAAGTTGACTGTTTGATTAGTGAAGGTGTAGTAAAATGTCAACCAAACGGGACAAGAACCGAAGGACATAATCATAAGAATTTCAAAGCAAGTTCATTAAACTTGGATGGAGTAAAGAACTCTATAAATCACTGAAAAATTGCAGCATTAATGTATCATTAAAATGAGGAGTGGACAACATTGTGTTCTAGCATTTACACATTTATAACACTAAACAGTATAAAAAAACATCAGGATTAGCAGCACAATTAACATAAATAGGAGTGAAGTGACATAAACAACATCTCAAAATTCCATTATTAAAAGGAATATTCTGGGATCAATACAAGCAGGGGCGGGGTTACAATTTCCAAGGCCCCAAGCAACCGTCCAGCTGGGGGGCCCCTTTCAGCGTACAATCAGGGGAAATTACATACAAGTGATTTTTAATCATAATTTTACATTTATTTCTAACATTCATTGCAGCAGAGTAGATTCTTATTCTTACAAGTTATTATTGTAATGTGATACTGAATTATTATTATTTTGAGGATTTGTTTTATACAGCAGTATTATATTTTTGTCGCATTTCCTTCACCTGGAACTTTTTTGACAGAAAAATGAAAGTACACTGCAGGGTCAAACTCTATTTGAAAGTTTACGATGGAAAAACGCTGTCACGAAATTTCTGTGATATTGTTTCATGTTTTTAGATTTGTAGAAAAACTTTAGCGGTATCACATGTTTGGAATTGCGCAAATGGTTGCACCTGCAGCGCTTTACCTTCATAATGCATGTGAAATGCTCTGAGACCAATGAAAACAGCCTATCTGCCCATTTTTGGAGGGTTTAAAGCAGAAATGTGATGCTTAAAATTCTATAAACGCACTTACATTCATTCTTCTGTTTGAACTTGTGTATAATTTGAACTGTAAAGTTGTTTTAGTGTTTTATAGTGTTAGGTCATCAAGACAAAGTAGCTGTAACATTGCATATAACTTTGCACAGAAAAGGTTAGTATCCTCACACAGATGTGGTTATTAAGTGATTTAATGACAGTAAAATCATGTTAACACACATATTGTTTATGTCTTGTGTCTATACTTGAAACATTGAGCATTTTAATGTTTCCAGATAAACCCCATTGACTTCCATTGTAAGTGTCTCACTGGAACACAGGTTTTTGCTTTCTAATAAAAGGTGATCATCAACATTATGCCACAAATGCTGTCAATTGAGCTTAACTTGTATTGAACCTGGAATATTCCTTTATGTCATTCTTCCACTGAACTTGTGTTCCTGACTGCTGGTCTGTGTACTGGATGCGAGATACTTTTATGGCAAAAGAAAATCACACATTCATGTAATGCCAACATTCCAGAAGAGCTTCTGGACAAAGACACATTTCTTTTTGTTATTTGCCTCCAAAGTAAATATTCGGTAAGGACAATTCTTGAAATTACGCTAGAAGCTGGAATATGAGAAATAAATTCATAATTCGTTTAGTTTTCAAGACAATACCTTAGAATTAGAGAAACTGTGACAGCTTTGTGTTTAAAGGAAGGAAACATGAACTCTTCTAGTAGAAATCTAAAAGTGAAAGCAATCCTGGGCAGGTTTAGGTGCATGACATTCCACAGAAAAAAAAACTATTCATCTGTATCAGTCATGTGACTTTTTTTCTCACAGTGGAGATATTTGTGAGCATCAACAGGGGGAAGCAAAGGCATTGAACTGAAAAACCAGTTGAACAATATCATGAAAAAACATCAGTTATTGCTTTTGATCCATGCAAGTCTCGGGAATTTTGTTTGTCTGATGTCAGCACAAATGTTGCAAAATATATTTGATCTACGATTCATCTCTGTACGCCGGCGAGTCTGATGTGTGACCGGCAAGTACGCCTACCAGTACATCACCATAAACATCTCTCATTCAGCTACAAATATTTTCGTGATGTTTTAAAGTCTGATTCAACACAACGTCTGTGATGATCACTTCTGTATGCATGTAAGAACTGCCTTTAGATCAGCTGAAATGACCGGCAGCTCATGAAGAATTCAGAGGCAAGCACACCTAGTATGCAAGTATACATGGAGTTGAACTACTATTGAGTTTTATGTTGTCATGCATTTTAAATGCATTCATTTCAGTCTCTTTTGGAGTATTTTCAATATCAACTTGCTGTGTAAATATGACTAATGTGTTTACATTTTAGACTGGAATAAAGTCTGTGCTTCATAATCATATCATGTTTTGTGTATCAACTAAATATGTATATTAGAATATACATATTTTTAATATTTGCTTTATTGTGCTTTTTATTTACTGTTACAATTATCACATACCTCTATTATAATTAAACAGTCTGTGTGTTATGAATATAACATTCCTCTGTGAATGTCCAGTTGAACTGTATCGGACTTGATTATGTTAAAAATGTATTGGCACATGTACTGACAACTAACACGTCAAAGATGTTTTATAGCAAAAGTTAAACGTTAGGCTAAACATATTCTGAATAAATGAGTGTGACAGGGCAGAGGTGGGGGCGGGTCGTGATTCTGCACACCCGGCCCCTAATCAGGCTAATCAAGCCTCATAGAAGGATACAGGCCGACTGGAGACTGCAGTGCAACAGAAAGAGAGATTTACGGGCAGCTGTCCGACACCTTTGTGTGTTTGTTTTTTATTAAACCATTATTTATATTGTCAAGTCGGTCCTTGCCTCCTCCTTTCCATTAATCCCTTTACACTGGTGCCGAAATCCAGGAAGGAGGAGGGATGCGCCGTAGTAGAGTCCTCGCCACTACCATCCACCCCAATGGAGCAGCCGTGGCCATCTGCCAGAGGAGCCTGCCCGCCTGGAAGCGGAGGAACGACCACCGACCGCTAGGGGAGGAGGGACTCCCAACCAACCGCCTCGAGCTGTTACCACTGCCAGGGGCATGGGAGACCCCTACCGTCCACCAAAAACATGGCGGGGTGTTCCGTCCTCCAGGGGCCGGAGGTCTGCCTCCGATCTGTCCAGGGAGGTGCGGCTGTCGTCCATTAGATGGTGGAGGAGTGGCCAAGGACCAAGCTTCGGCGTATCAGAGAACTGGCAAGTAAGTGTTTTCTCTCTCTCTCTCTCTCTCTTTTTTTTTTGTTTTTTTAAAATGTTTTGTTAATTTCGCACAATCGGCGTTACGCCGTGTAGGTGCCCAAATTTTTTGGGTTATCCCTCCCCTTGTCCCCTCCCTCATCCAGGTAGATGGGGATGACCTGCCAGCAGACGGGCCAGAAGGCATGCCCCTCAATAGGGAAAGGGGGGTATATGTCATGCCGGGGGCTCCCTGGCCTGGGAGAACGAGGGAGGAGTGTGACAGGGCGGAGGGCAGGGCCGGGTCGTGATTCCGCACACCCGGCCCCTAATCAGGCTAATCAAGCCTCAGAGAGGGATAAAGGCAAGAGAGAGAGAGATTTACGAACTTCACGGATCTTCTTCAGTGTGTTTGATATCAACATGCATGGACACAGCTCAGGTTGATACAGGAAATCCACTCGGAATTTCCATTGTATCTGGGAGAAAAATCTTCACGCTTTCTTTGTCTTTTATTAGTTTTTTGAAGTTTATTATCATACAGTAACATACTGATAGATTGATTGATGCATGTCGTCATGTTACACAGAACAACCTGCTAGAGAGCAAACAGTCTGGCTTCAAAAGTGGACACTCTACAGAGACTGCCCTGCTGTCATTTACTGAAGCTCTGAGACTGGCGGGAGCAGCATCAAAGTGGTCTTCAATGAGCCAAAGATTCAAGCCTCTCATCATCAAATTGCACAGGCTGCCAATGTTTGTTCGTGTTAAGTTCAAGGCATTGATGCTTGCTTACAGAACAACCACTACCTCCACACCCCACTATCTAAACTCACTACTTCAGACTTATGTGCCCTCCAGAAGCCAGCGTTCTTCAGGTGACAAGCGCCTCAGGGTGCCATCTCATAGAGGCAAAAAATCACCATCCTGGACCTTTACTATGACTGTTCCCCGCTGGAGGAATGCCTAATTCCACCAGAGCGGCTGTGACATTAGCCTCTTTCAAAAAACATCTAAAGACACATATTTTTCTTTAACACCTAACCCAATCATACTAACACATTACCTAAAGGTTCTTAAAAAAAACACATTTCCTTGCTATTTGTACTGCTCTAAGCTATGTGAGACTTGTATTACAGTCACAGTGATGTCACATGACGCAGGTCAACTAATCAGTTTGTTTGGTAAGCTAATGGCCTCTCTAAATGAGAATCAAATTAAGACTCACATGTGAAATATCATGAGAACATGGCTGTAAAGCTTTAGTATAGTCAGTACAGACAAGAGTTGATGTGGTGAAGAACCACAGACGGTCAATAACTAAGAAAACAACACTTCCTGTTGGAGCCTGGAGCTGATCAGATGATAAACACCAAACTCATGTGACAGTGACAGCTGTCTTTACACGTCTAGTATATCACTTAGGTGATGTTCATGCAAAACTGGAAATTCCCTGGAAATTTTCACCAGATTTCTCAACAAGGTAAAATCTTCGAAAATGAAAATGCTCTCAAAACTGTTTTTACCTGATTTCTGCCAATCAATACTTACTCATGTCTCAGAGATTTAGAAGTAAACTCTGATAGTGGTGGTGGTGTAGTGGGCTAAAGCACATAACTAGTAATCAGAAGGTCACTTGTTCGATCCCCACAGTCACCACCATTGTGTCCTTGAGCAAGGCACTTAACTCCAGGTTGCTCCGGGGGGATTGTCCCTGTAATAAGGGCTCTGTAAGTCGCTTTGGATAAAAGCATCTGCCAAATGCATAAATGTAAATGTAAGTAAAGCTCAATTCTTCTACTTTTGTTGACATACCTGGAGTTGCTCTACAGGGTCTCTGTGTAGACGACTATGCAAACCATGTGACTGGTTCAACAACTTTCTAATCAAACTAAAGAGACAAAGATATCATGAGACAAATTCATTCTCCACATTATCATAACTTTAGCAATGTTCATTTTGGGCACTGCTCACGAAACCTTTAGAGATCGTGTCCAGGAAACACTTTACATTAAAATCAAAAGAGAAAAAAATTAAAGGAATAATATTTTGCCTATTGAAAGTGAAGCCTATTTTTAAGGATCTTTAAGATTATTATTTGTAATTTTATTTGTATTGTGACATTTTCAAGACATGGTTCTGAACTAGTATTTATATTATTGTTATTATTTAGAAAACAAGACAACTAGTCTTCTCCAACCTCAGCTTAATATACAGCTAAATATAAAGACAACATTCTTAAGTTGATTTCCTCAAAAATGGTGCCACCCAAAAAACACTGTGCCACCGTGGCACTATCAAAGCATACCTCTGTTTGTTTTAAGCATCTCTGACACAACCAATGACTTCAGTTTGGGGCAGTTATTATTGTAGTGATTATTTCTTGCAATTCCATTTGGTGATGTTGAAATCATGCAATAACTGACACTTCAGTTATTCAGTTATTAAGCTCCACCTCCTGTACTTACTGTTGTTTGCTCTGACAAACTCTGCAGATATCCCCATTAGAACGAATGGGAGATTGCCGTGAACGACACAACAAAATATTCTCATAAACGGAATGGATACTCTTCATACCAGCCCATGTAAAATGGCATAATGCATATTAATTTTGTTAAAGATATTGTTAAATTACACCATAATTTGATTAAAAACTGTGGAGACTGTGAATCAGAATGAAGGCAAACGCTTATTACAGTCACTTGAAAAGAGAAAAACTATTTAATACTGATGACACATCTAACAATATCAGCGTAAGTGAACAGAGCTGTTTATAACGTCTCATAACACATTCATTTTGATGCAGTGAATGTTTATTTACTATCGCTTTTATTATGACTTGACTCAACACATAAATGAATAAACGTTCAGTTATTAGCTTTCATTTATCTTGGAGTAAATGTAGGTGTCCTTGCAGATGTTACATGTTCATTTGGGAATGAGAACTGACACGGTTTAATCCAGAACATGCTCTTCTCCAGATTTATTTAAAAATATAGAAAAACACTGAGTGTATCCTCTCTGGGTAACTCGTGTCACTATTACAAATGACCCGGCAACAATGTGTTTTATAAATAGTCTTGATTATTTTGATAAAATCCCGCTTAAAAGTTCTCAAACACACATTAATCCCACAGACTGCCATTGGAAAATTGCAAACGTGTGTCAGAGTAATGGCGCTGGGCAACAGTTGCTAAGACAGGATTGGTCAGATGTTTTTTAAGGAGGGGCTTAGCGAAGGGTCAATTTAAATCAATAATCGCTTTAGTAGCTTATTGTTTGTTTCCCAGTCTCAACCTTGGGACTTCTATCCTCAGGTCACCAGAACCGTCTGGATCAGCACCATTCCTGCTTCATGTTGGACTCCACTGCTACGTGTCGCTGTGTGATGATGACTAAATACGCGCTATACAAATAAAATTGACTTGCTTCAGTAGCTGCTGAACAGACTTTAGGAGGCAGCAGTTAGGGGGTACTATATGTCAGCTCCTTTCTCTATATAAACATGTGTATAATATATCTCATATTTTCAGTATATCTTTTCTTCTGGCCGTTGTCTGATAAAATGAATAGCATCACATCACAGAATGAGCTTCAGGCTCTCCTCTGTTGTTCATTTAATGTCATGCTGCATGACATTTCATACTTTCTTTTGAATCCGAGTTCACAGAAACACTCAGTTTCCTGATGTTTCCAGTGTGGAATTCATTAGTCCTGCAGTGATCGGGAGTCGTTCAGGCCCTGAGGCACATCAGAAGCCTCACAACATTCATTCCTTCACATGATTCACAGTTGGAATGAGACTTTGTGTTGGCACTGCGAGAGAGGAAATGCCTCTGCTTGTCTCATTTGCCTTGTGCTTTACTCATTGTAGTAATGTATGGAGAGCAGTTGGTTCCTCTAATGTTGAGTGAATAGGAGCACAGGTGTTATCAATCACAAGAGAGCAGACTGTAGGCTTGAGAAATAACCCTTCTAGTCCATTATGAACTTCAATTTGGGTACTCATTTGAAATGCTATTTTAATCTCGGTCATGATTCTGCAAAGTGAGAAAAAGTGTTTTTACAGGAGAGCACTTTAAGCCGCCTTTTCACAATCTCCGACACTCACATACTCGTATTCCTCCACCCCCTTCATATCATTCTTGATGAATTTTCTCGCAATGGATTGTATTTGTTGCAAGGGAGAAGACACTTGCAAATCATTATGTCAGAGCACCCATTCCCTTGAGATGTACAGATAGATAAAGTGTAAATTAAGCTTTGAAGACAGTTAGTAATGTTTTTGGTTTTGAGAGTTTGTTGCTATCAAACTTCAGAATTATTTTTTGAGCAGATGGATGAATTTAATCAAATTCATGATTAATAATGTTCTTTAATATATATATATATATATATATATATATATATATATGTGTGTATTTAATTTATTATTACTACCATTATTACTGGCTTTAATATTTATAATAATAATAATAATAATAATAATAATTCAGAAAATAGGGAGTACAAATTAAATAATCAATAATAAAATTCCATAATAAAATGCATTCATAAATAAACCAAATACATATTATTAATGTGTATATTTATTATTATTGTTAATTCAACAAATAGTTAGTACAAATTAATATATATGAAGTATATATAAGAAGGTGAATAATATAATATAATCGTTTATATCACACATTTAAGTACAAAACCCTTTTGTGAGCTATTTGCATCTAAAATAGTAAATGGTCTGCACTTATAGCGCCTATTTAACCTTAGCGGTATTCAAAGCGCTTTACACTGTGACTCATTCACCCATTCATACACCAATGATGGTAGAGCTGCCATGCAAGGTGCTAGCCTGCCATTGGGAGCAACTTGGGGTTCAGTGTCTTGCCCAAGGACACTTCGGCATGTGGAGTCATGTGGGCCAGGAATCAAACCACCAACCCTGCGATTAGTGGCCGACCCGCTCTACCAACTGAACCACAGCTGCCTTTTTTTAAAATAAAAACTTCTTACCTGCTGGTATTAAGATATAGTCAATTAAAAGTGAAACAGTCTGTCTGTAAACAATTTTTGGAAAAATTACTCATGTCATGCACAAAGTAGATGTCCTAAACAGCTTGACAAAACTATAGTTTGCCTTAATGAAATCTGTGGAGTGGTTACAAATTTAGTAAATCTAAAGTAAATCTAGTAAACGTGGAAGGTGTTCAGAATAAAGTTCAGGACAAAAATCATTGATATTTCTCACTTCACACTCATCGTTTTGCATGACTGCATCACACTTGGTTGGGTGGTCACAAACGGTCTAGTCACACAAGTTGAAATATTTGAATACCGGACAGTGAATCACAGTGAAATTGGAAATGGTAGGTGGACTTGTCTTTATCTAAAATCGGTCTATACTTAACGAAATTCGAAACACTGGCCCCAGTGGCCACAGCAGTGAGTGTTGTTGGGCACATGAGCATGTGTGAGCTCCAATTTCCAGGAGGAATGTATATTTTATAAACTGTTACCCCCAAACCTAACCATCCATGGAGTCAATCTTTTATGTTAGAGGGAAAAATGCAACTTCTGAAACACACGCTCGTCACTGATTACGTGAACGTGATTACTTCCCGGTTTTAACACGAGGATCTGAACCCAGGTCTCCCTGTTGCAGCTGAAGCAAAGAACTTCTGGTCGCACCACAGGGGAATGTTTACATGTTGGAGCAGATGCAAAATTGTCTCATAGGAGATGGCACTTGTAGGCGAGTCGGCACGATACCGGTACCGGAACTCTCAGAAACAACATGCCGACTTGCTGTGTGATCATGTTGAGTCGGAACCCAATGCAGACCTCTTGCAACACTCCACTGGAAATAAATGCCTTCTTGTGTATCGCTTATCATTTGTCAGATGCTGTGATAAGGCAGATTAAAATTTAGCGAAGAACCGTTCTTTTGTGAAGAACCATGTTGGGCTGTAAGGGTTCTTAACTTGCTAAGTGCTCTTTTGGAGATTAAAACAGTTCTTGTTTCAGGATAAATTCTTCAGATTAGTACTGGTTCATGGGTTAATTGAAGCACCAGATACACAGATCTTTACAGGTAGGATGGTTTTCTAAAGAACTAGAGTATTAAAAAGTTATTTGTGGTACTTGGGAGGCTTTTAGTTTGTAGGATCGATCGTAGGATTGGCAGCGGTGCGGAGCAAGCTCTCTCCTAGCGCTGTGAGCGCCTTTGACAGGATTTCGTCTGCCCCAGTGGAAACACAGCCTGAGAAAGCCGAACTGCTTGTGTTTTAGCGACACGCAGTAAATATCGAAAATTCCTTAAAAGCTTATCGTGGAATTTCTTTATCGTGATATATAATGATATCGTTTTATCGCCCAGCCTGATCACCAACTTCACTCACACCTTTAGTAGTGTAGTTTTGCTGATTGCATATGACAGCTACAAAAGAAGCTTTATTGCTTTATCACCAGACATCACTTTAGCACACTGATATAATTGAAGCTTTATACAGTATCTGCTCAAGAGTGCAAACAAAACTTGGGAAAAGGTGGAGGTACTGTAAGACTTTACCTGATAAGCAGATGAATGTGGTGTAGTCTCCCTGACCTCCTGTAGCCAAGAACGGGATTTTCTTCTTTGTCCTCCTTTTCACCAGGACAGCCGCCAGCATTCTTTCATCATTGGGAATAAAGACTTCCTTGTTGAGGGCCGATTTGCCACTCATTGTAGCTGACTGTGTAGGCAGACACGGCTGGAATCTCTTTTAAACTCTGATGTGAGAGATGTCGAGAAAAAAAAACTAAATTTCTAGCATGACTTCTTCATATGGCTACAAACACACAGTCAGTTTTTGGAATGTACAACCACATTTACTAACAGGTGTGAGTCTCAAAATATTCTGTTCATACAGTAGCAAGTAAAGTAAAGTTATATAGAGTGCCCCGACTGCAGGATTACTTTGTCATGGTAACGAACCTTTAAAATTAGATATAAAAAGTAAACAGCTGCCTAAATGGCACCTTTAAAACCTATCATAAGCCACCATCAACCGGTCGGATCACCAGTGAACAGAACTAACACACAAGTGGATAACAGTACAGGCCAAGGACGTCCAGCCATCACCTACTGCAAACAATGTCAGGTTAATGAAGGCTACTTTTAAAACATTATTGCATTGCTGATCATGAAAGTAATTATGTTACATTTTACCATTTAATGAAGAGTAGCGTGTAATTTACTTTTGCATTAAAAGTGCCCTTTCTCACCGTTAGACAGTTGCATGAGAGCGCACACACGTGCAGGGAGAGAGAGAGAAAGTGTGCACGATCATGCAATTGACGGTGAGAAAATGACACTGACTCAAGCTTGGTTAAAAGGAAAACATACTTGGTTTAAGTTGTGTCCTTTCATTTATTTATTTTTATTTGTCAAAAGACAATCAATATTTTAAAGTTTCCATCAATGTTTTTAAAAATCAGTAAGTGACAAAATATTTTTGTACGCAATCTCTATCACAAACCCACCGGAATTCTTTCAAGAACCCGCAGGGGTTCGCCAAGCCCCATTTGGGAAACCCTGTTATAATCGATAATGGATCACTAGAGGGTGCCGCTCGTTCACACAGTGCTGCCTGAAGCGTTAAATGTAGACTGTATTTTAAAACAGCCTTTTGAGGTTTCGTGAACACGGTAGGCCATATTGTGATTTTAATCTTAATTCAATCAATCATGCCGCATATACTGATGTTGCATAAGTCAATAGAAGTTGAGCGCTTCTTAATGGATACATTCGCTCGCATAATCAATTAATCACGGCAGGCTGAATAGCACATTTCTACAACTGCATCGGTAACTGACAACTAGTGCTTTTACTTCAAGCTCCAACCACACCACTGAGAAGTACATAGCTGCAGGCATTGCTCCAAAAGGTTTGGAAGCTCCGAACTGTCAGCAAAGATCCTTTGCTGACAGAAAGGGTCCTCTTACCTAACCCTTTTCCTAACCCTAACTGTCTGTGGAGGTGTAGTCCCCTTTTGGATTTGGCGAAATCCCCTTTTTGAGTAACCCCACCCCCTTCTGGAGAAACTTTGCACTATTTTGGAAATTATGCCTCCATTTGGAGATCTCCGGCCTGCAGCTATACCTACTTGGCACCACTAAGTGTCAGTATTAAAGTTTTCCTGACAAACCACTGGACAGTGCCACAATGATTTGGATGAATGAATTAATGAACGTTACATTTATATAGCGTTTTTCTGACACTACACTCAAAGCAATTTACACAGTTAGCAGGGGACTCTCTTCAACCACCACCAGTGTGCAGCTGTTGGTGGAGAGGAGAGAGTAGATTTATAGAGCCAATTCATGAAAGGGGATTATTAGGAGGCCATGATTAAGAAGGCCCAATGGGGAAAATTTGTCCAGGACACCCTAACAACCTTCCTCTTTACGACAGGTGCCCTGAGATTTTTAATGATTGTCGCTGGATTGTTTTCTGGTTCCGGTCTCCATAAGATGCAAAGTAAAAAAACAAGTGATCCAGATGGAGAAGAACCCTTTTTAGTGTTAGCTAGAGTAAAAACAGTAACAGAATATCTACTGGTTGACCACTTTCTACAATCCCATAAGATATTCTTTATTATAAACTGCCATAAGTGACAATACAATCATCTAGTGTCACATCAAACTATTATTAAAGGCTTACGCCGACAAACAAAAAGCTGCGTATTGCAACTGTTGCTGCGGTCACATTTATAATGCATGAACACTGTAGGCTATACATTATTAATGAAACTCATATGAAAGAGGATTGTTGACACGTTAGGGAATAATACAACACTGGACCAAAATTAAGTTCTGAATGGTAATAAAATTAGACCTCATTTATAAAAAACAAACAAAAAGGGGGTTTAAAAAGTGTCAAGGCAGATGGCTGATCTCCAAAAACCTTCAAAAGCCAAAACCATTCACATAACAAACACTGGCATGTGCAGCCTGAGGATACATAAACGACAAACGGCATTATGTGCTGGCATATTGATGACTGCATAAATTAATGAAGCCTCTAAAAACACACCAGTTAAAGATCCACATATACACTCACAAAGCCCTGTTAGCAAACAGCCTGCAGGTTGTTGTTTTATTTGCCATCAAATGACAATGCTGCTGTTGTCTCCATGGCACACTGAGGTCCCAACAAAGAATATATCCAGGCCCTCTCAACCAATTTCTACCAAAATACAACCTCTCTCAGAACCACAAAAATCTAGAGTTGCGGAAAACCCTTCGTTGTTGCCAAAGGTTTGCTGCAGGTTCACCACTACCGGTGAAGATCTGCAGCCTTCTTATAAATATTTGTGGCAAATAGCTAGCTAATTTGCATGTGAAAATAACAAATGTGAACTTGCAGCAAGTTTGCCAGAAATCTATACATGTTTTGTAAGGTGGCCCGAGTTTCCAGTGACTTTGAAAGCCAAACAGCAATGTCGTCTTCTTCTTCTTGTCGATCACTCAAATGGACATGCCGGTTCTATGCGCAAAGGTTGCCGTGCACTACAGGTCCTCCAGACTGCCAAAGAGCTTTCTTTGCACCGTGGTCTCCTCCGCCCAGATCTGGCGTCTGAGGCCCATCATGTAGTGGGCAGGACTGCAGTAGATGTTCCGTTTTCATGCTGTGACAGGGACACTGGTCTGACTGGCCAATACTGAACTTGGTGAATAGGTGGTAGTTCATTCGGTTGTGGGACAGCAATGTAACTAGTGCTGTAACAACTAATCATGAAAATAATCAATAACGTATTTCATTATCGATTAGCCGGATATGCGTGCCGTGCATAGAGAAACTCTGTGAGTGATGTCACTTTAAAGCAGTGAAAAAGTTAAAGTGGAAAATAAACACGACCCAAGTTGTCCATCGCACGAGAGAACTTTATTAACACTTCCCTTACAAAAAAATCTAGAGTTCTGATAAACTAAGACAAACACATTTGCCTCTCAATATTTTCACATGCAAATGAGCTTGTGATTCGCCGATAAAATGTTTGCCAGAAGTTTGCAGCTCTTCACCGAGGTCAACATGAAGCAAACCTTTGGTGACAATGAAGAGTTTGACACAAGCTTTGACAAGCATGGAAATGCACAAGACATCAGGAATATCCTCCACAACATTCATCAAGGTTCCTGATCCATCTTGGAGCGATTCATTAAAGCTTGTGAATCTAAAGATCCAATTTGAGTTTTTAATGACAACCTGCATGTGTGCATGGCTTCGAGAGAGCAAATATACATCTGTGGCGTACTTAAACTGTTTCTTTAATTTGTTCATATTACTTTTCTTTTTATATTGTTTCTTGCTCTTGCTATGCATTATTATTTCCGTTTAATCTCATGTTATGTGCTGTATAGTCTTCATAAGTTAAAGATAAAGAGTTGTCTCCATTTCAAGGTCACCGATGTTGTGAAGCAGTCATTTTCATTTGTCTTTGATAGAATAACAATTGTTGAACTTGTGCTGGTCAGACAAAGTCCGACTGAGCATTGAGAAACTCAAAATTAAGATTATTCAATAAACTCAACTCATTTTTACCATCACTTTGTCTGCTATCTTCTGCTTTATTTCCTGCTACATATGCACTCTTGGGCCGGTAGAAGAGTTAACATAAGCTGTTGATGTTAATCAAACATTCTTGACGTTGTCGGTCAGAGAGCATGATTTAACATTCATTCGGCCTGATGGCTAACAAGGCTGTCAATTAAAAATACTAAATTCAAATATTCATAAAAATTAAGATAAAAACGCACAAATTGTGGACAGGTGCGAAAACACTGACAAAGACCTACGGGCCGTTCAGACCAGTCGCGTTCTTCTGCTAAAATAACAGGTGCAGTGAAATGATTGTAACAGAACAACGGTGTCTCCAGACGCATTTGAAGGTTGAATGTCCTTTTAAATTGACACGGTATCTTAATAATGAAGTGTTCCTGCACAAAATGTGGCACAACTGACAAATACGTCCGACTTGGTGCATGTTGTAGTAAAGACGGATGCAAAAATGCATTTGGAGTGAACAGCCCCTTAGATGGATGCATTTATGAAATCAGGTCTTTAAAATGTATATATAATTAGAATTTTGGTAATACTCAAGTAAAACTTTTTAAATCAGTTTTTCAGCCCTGTTGACAGCCCTCAAGGACAGCTCAGAAATTGTTTGGGTTGCAATAGACCTTTTGCCAAAACTCCCAAACCATCTTATGACACTATCAGTTAGGGTTACGTTTAAGGTTTAGGGTAGGGAGGTCGGTTTTGTTGATTTAAATCTCAATGGCGCATTAACCTTAAAATCTGTTTGGGAGAACTTTTTACCTCGCAACTGCCACCATACGTATAATGAACCATGCCATTTTGCAAAAATGTTGCCACGTTTTCTTGATGACATCAGGCTCAAAATGAGATGGGAAAATCTAATATTAAGCTAAATAAAAACACAGAATGAAATTATATTTGAAATGCATTAGTTTGACAATGCTTGAACAACCCCATTTATTTTTATTATTGGCATTTGCAATACGAAAATACTCCAATTAATTTATTAAATTACATTTTGAATATAGTATTTCTTTCCTGTCTGTTAATAGGAGCATGCAAAGTTTCTGGTATCATTCTGTTATTATTATCCTAAAGAGTGACTCAAATCATACATTGTAACAAAGTTGCATTTAGACATGTTATTTAAATTTGATTTAAGCTACAATTTCAAATGTCTGGCCTGTAATAATTTTACAAAAATCAGATAAAATACAATAGAATCTGAATAAAGTGACCCTGAAGCAGCTCTCATCACTAGAATATTGTACTTCAAATCTGAATAATATAAACTGAGAAAGCGCTGAAGATGTTACAGGAACAATGACTCAACTATTGGAAAAACACTGGACGACGTGTGTCAAATAAAAACTCAAGCAGTCACACTACACAAGCAGAGACACTGGATACATCCAGGAAACACAAAACACTGCTGTTTTACTCCCATCAGCCATCTACAGGCTGTCAAGATTTTACACCACAGAGCGGAAAATCTGACGAGCTGCTCTGAAAAACAAGGAAAACACACGAAGCTTTAAAGCCTGAACAGACTAGATCCTTCCAAAGCAGCTGAATAAAGGACTTACAGTGCTGGCTAAATCACTTTAAAAAAGCAATCCACTACATATTACTAATTGTTTATCCAAAATTGTAATCAGATTACTTTAATGATTAACTTTGTGAAAAAAGTTCTCATTGATTACTTTTAGGTTACTATACTTACAAAAACACTTTTTACAGAAACAATTCATTTTTTTCACACAACAAATGAATTAGAGACTTTACACAACTCAATCTGATGTTAGCATGTAGCATCTTAAGCCAAGGAGTTTATAAACATACATATGTAGTACATATGAACACTGTATGTAATAGTACATCTTTAATTAGCTGGAAACAACTGCAAAACAAAAACACTGATGAGAAAATTGATCTCTTTGTTCTAATATATCGACCCCTTTTATATATGACCCGTCATTATTTTTGCAATCCATTTGGTAACAAAGTGGCTATTCAGGATTTTCTCTCCAAGACGTTGCAAATAGCAGAAAGATGACTGACAGTATGTCCTTAACACTGTTTATACCGATGCTTTAACTCGCTTAACTCTGATACATTTTTCACACTTCAATTTAATAGTACACCATTCACACACACACACTGTGGACTAACTGCAAGAAATTATCATTTTTTCTGAAACCTCCCCAAATTAATTCATAATTGTATTCATAAATAATATTTAATGTTTTATAATCTTATGATAGACAAAGTTTTTTTTAAGTCTTTTTTGTTGTTGTCACAACTTTGTAAACATGTAATTCTGGTTCTGTTCACTCAATCTCACTTTGAAAATAATTTTTGCTTTCCACTAGATGGCAGCTAAAAAAAAACTAGAAAAAAAATTCTCTATCACATTCCATCACAATATACAGATGTGAAATGTAGGTGGCACGCTAACACATTTTAGCCCTCACAGACGTGCTCGTCCATAGACATTCAGTCTAATTTTCAGTTTATGCACCACCTTCAGTGTTTCATTGAATATCTCGGCCTCCGAGTGGACTAGAAGCTCAATCTAGGTGTCATTAGAAAGCTGATACATGTCTTTGCAAACACATATTTTTATGAGGATTTGATTAGTATGTTTTTCCTGCTGGATGGTATATTTTGTTCTGGACATCTAAGATATAACATTGGATTATTCAGCCAAGCAACCCACAGACAAGTAAAAAATGGCTAATGTTTAGACAACTGACTAAGGTAAAAGCAGACATAAAGTTTTTAGCTATTTGGGGCTTTCAAATGACTGAGCTGCAATGACTGGTGCATATATGAGACGTTTGTATTTGATGACTTACAGAAATCATATTTAATTTTGTGATTCTTTTGAACTGTGGTATTGTAACAAAATAATCTATACAGTAACATTCCTGAGAATGAGCGCTATCATTTGATATATGACGTCTCTATTTAAGTGCCATGTGAAAAACGTTTGTATTCATATTAGCATTTCTACCCCATTATCTCTGAGGGGCGCTAATTTGCGATGCCAATTATTTGTTGTTTTGTTTGTGTAACATAAATGCAAAAGTGATGGTATTTTAAGAAAAGTTCAAATTCGAAGCTTTCGACCCATGTATTCTGGGACTTTAATGTTTTAAGTGTAAACTTTTTTCACGATATAACCCCCTGTGGACCCATCATTAATATGAATATTTAATTTAAGTAATACACTGATGTTGTGCAGACTCAAAGCATACTAGTGCAATATACTTGGTGAGGATAAGCAGAAAACATTCAGAGCAACATAACCTTTTACACTAGCAAGAAACTTTGCTAGACATATTCAGACGGTATAGAAGTGCAGCACACAAAGGGCTGTTCATTTGTCCTGGTGATTCAGCAGAGAACACAAAGAGTTATTAGTGAAGGTGAGAGTTACTGCAGAGAATCCATCAGACAGCCATGATTCAAGTTGGCTGATGTGAACTTCGTTACATTTCAGCAGAACTCCCAAACTGTACCCTAATCTACAATAAATGAGGGAAGAACCCTGTGACAAGCCATAAGAAACCCTACTGTAGTTTTAATCGTAAAGCAGTACAAGATGAAGCTCATACCTGTAGTTAATGACATATAGATCTAGTAAAACAGGACAAATTGTTTTTTTTTTAAAATACAGTACTGCTTTTATGTACATTCAAACTCTCATGCTGGTTTTGAGCATACGGACTTGCCTATGTCTCTCTAACACCAGAATTATAATAAATAGCTGATTTTTTTTTTAATGGTGACTTACACACTAGACATGCACTATTAGATACAATGTTTATTTTGACTTTAAAAAATTAGAAGAGAGTTGCTACTGATGGTACGAGTTACATAACAGAAGGAGAACTGGATCAGTTCAATTTGGAATCGTATCGCTCATTACGATTTGTAGACTGAATCAACCAACTCAACTCGAGATCAGTTTCTCACTGATCCAGTCACAGCGGTTCTCAAGATAACAGCTCTCCGGACGGGAAGATTAGCAGTTAATAATTACTTATATTTTAGTCTGTTCCTCACATAAACATACCATACGAGTTCAGAAGTCTTGGAATATAGCGCAGAAGTCATGTGGACAACTTTCATGGTAGTTTTAAGTGTTTTGACATTTTTGGAGCTTGACAGACATGGTCACTATGAATTGCCATTGAAAGTAAACAAACTGCATGAAGATTTTTGAAATAGTTTTCCAGATTAACAGATTAATTCATTAAAATTAATTAAAATGTAATTAATTTAAGGAAGCCTGTTTCAGCCACTTTTTTTTTTTTCTCCCAATTTATAATGCCCAGTTCCCAATGCGCTCCAAGTCCTCCTGGTGGTGTAGTGACTTGCCTCAATCCGGGTGGCGGAGGACGAATCTCAGTTGCCTCCACGTCTGAGATCGTCAATCTGCACATTTTATCACATGGCTCATTGAGTGTTACAGCGGAGACATAGCATGTATGGAGGCTTCATGCGATTCTCTGTGGCATCCACGCACATCTCACTACGTGCAACACCGAGAACGAGAACCACATTATAGTGACCATGAGGAGGTTACCCCATGTGACTCTACCCTCCCTAGCAACCGGGCCAATTTGGTTGCTAAGGAGACCTCAAACTCACGACTCCAGGTGTGATAGTCAGCGTAAATACTCGCTGAGCTACCCAGGCCCCCTCCGCCACATTAAAAAGTCAAAATTATGAAATAAAGTCAGAATAATGAGATGCAAATGAATAATTTTGCAATAGTCAAAATTATGAGAATGTCAAAAGTATTAAATAAAAGACAATTATTAGATACAAAGTCATAATTATGAGATGCTTAATTAATTTTATGGGATAATAGTCAAAATAAAAAATGTAGATATTAAAATCTAAATTATGAGATGGATGTAATTATTGGACAAAAAGTCAATAATGACATACTAAAGATAAAATAGGATGAAAATAAATTATAGGATGACGAGTCATAATCATGAGATACAACATAAATATTAATGACTTTTTATCTCATAATTTTGGATTTTTTTATTTGAATTTCCTTCATCTTAAAATTTGTACTTTTAATCTCATAAATGTAACTTTTTCTCATAAGGTTGAATTTTTTATTGCACAATTATCTTATAATTTTAACTTAATTTCGAAATAATGCCCATTTCATATTTTACTACAATTTTATCTCCAAATAATGACTTTTTATCTCCAAATTATGAATTTGTATCTCAAATTATAATTTTTTCATGTGCCATAAATCAGCATCCATAAATAACCGTGTTAGTAATGAGTAAATGAGGGCGAGTAAAACGAATCGGTTACCTTACGTAACCTCGGTTCTCTCTAGAAGACGGAACGAGTATTGTGTAAGCTAGCTTACGCTACAGGGAAAGATTCATCTTTTCTGAGATATTGAAGCCAAAAAATTATCCTTAATTTTGTATCCATTGTCAACACAGTGCAGCAACTGCATACCTTGAGCGGGCTAGCTAGCGAGCTCATAGGTTGCTCTGCGGCAACTGCTGCAGCCTATAGACGAACATGAGCGAACTTGCGTCCAATGACAGGCGCCCGCGCCGTCACTGCATCAAAGCCCGCCAAAATGGGCGTGGCTAGAGTGCATATAAGCGTAAGTTCGTAGGCTGGAACCCTGGTTTTCATTGAATGAAGCGAACATCTCTCGTGGTGCGAGCACGGCCGGCTACGCAATACTCGTTCCCTCTTCTAGAGAGAACCGAGGTTACGTAAGGTAACCGATTCGTTCTCTTACGAGAGGTTCCATTGTCAACGCCGTTACGAGAGGTCCCATTGTCAACGCCGTGCGCGCCAAGCATCCACTGCATGAGCCCCGGGGGTGGGGGGACCCGGGGGAGCCCTTGTGAGTGGGGGAATAATATTTGGCCGGCAAGAGTGCGGGCCAGTGTGTGTGTAATACATAAGCACATAGTGGGAAGGAAAAGACAGAGCGGTGGTGCCGGTCTGTGTGGAATGTGTCCCATCAGTGCAGCTCACCAGGGGAGCTGTAGCGTATTAAACCACTAGTAGTTTCAGCCTGCAGGGCGGGCACTTCCAGATTGTAAAATCTGACAAAGGTGGAGGGGGAAGCCCAGCCCGCTGCCACACATATGTCGTGAATGGAAATCCCGCTGGACCATGCCCACGAGGAGGCCATGCCTCTAGTGGAGTGAGCCCTAATGCCTAACGGGCATGGTAGGTCTTTTGACGCGTACGCGGCAGCAATAGCGTCCACTATCCATCTAGACAGTGTCTGTTTCGAGGCGGCGAAACCCTTGGTGTGCCCTCCGAATGAAACGAAATGCTGCTCAGAGCGTCTGAAAGAGGCGGAGCGCGCAGTATACAATCTCAGTGCTCTGACTGGGCAAAGGAGACTGGCGTCGCGTTCGCTATCGGATGCTGGCAGCGCCGATAGGGAAATGATTTGTGCTCTGAAAGGAGTACCGATCACCTTGGGGACATAGCCATGTCTAGGCTTTAAATTGACCTTGGAGTCACTTGGTCCAAACTCAAGACACGCAGCGCTGACAGACAGCGCGTGAAGGTCTCCCACACATTTAACTGATGACAGGGCAGTCAGAAAAACAGTTTTGAGTGAAAGGTATTTCAAATCCACGGATTGAAGCGGTTCGAAAGGGGGCTTTCATAGCTTCGAGAACTACGGAAAGATCCCAGATAGGAACCGATGGGGCGTGGGGGTTCATCCTTCTAGCTCCCTGAGGAAGCGGATGACCAGCTCATTTTTTCCCAGTGACTGGCCGTGCAGGGGTTCAGCTGAACGCCGCGATGGCCGCCACGCACACTTTGAGCGTGGATGGGGATCTGCCCTTATCCAGCAGCTCTTGTAAAAACACGAGCAGCGACGACACCCCACATGTCCGTGGGTCCAGGTCTCTGTCGGTGCACCATTTTGAAAACACAGACCATTTGGACGCATAGAGTCTTCTCGTGGAAAGGGCTCTAGCGTGTATGATAGTGTTTATTACTCCTTCTGGCAAAGCGACGGGTAGTCGTTGATCACCCACGCGTGCAGCCCAGCTCTGGGTGGGGATGCCAGATCGTGCCGCGAGCTTGAGAGAGGAGATCTGCTCTCACTGGAATGGGCCACGGGCTGTCAGTGACAGCCGCGTAAGCTCCGGAACCATGTCTGATTCTCCCAGCTGGGGCTATGAGGAGCACCGAGTGACGCTGCTTCCTGATCCTCTGCATTACCTGTGGCAATAGCGAGACGGGAGGGAAGGCGTAAAGCGGGCGGTTGGGCCAGTCCTGGGCCAGAGCATCCTCGCTTTTCGAGAAAAATACTGGGCAGTGAGAATTCTCTTCTGACGAAGAGAGGTCTATCTCTGCTCTGCCGAATATACTCCATAACTTCTGGACTGTTTGAGCGTGCAGGGACCATTCCCCTGGGGAAATATTGTCTCTGGACAGTCTGTCTGGGCCGCCGTTCAGGTGGCCTGGCACGTGCGTCGCCCTCAGCGAGCGCAGGTGGCACTGGGACCAACTCAGTATGCGTTTTGTCAGATGGAAGAGGTTCCTGGATCTGACACCGCCCTGACGGTTTAGATAGGATACCACAGATCTGTTGTCTGAATGGACCAGGAAGTGGTGACCCTGAATGACTGGGAAGCGCACGAGCGCGTACTCGACCGCTATCATTTCCAGACAATTTATGTGAAGGAGCTTTTGATACCATTCGGCCACTGCCCAGGGCTGCAGAGCTGAGATACAGGTCTGAGTCACTCTGATCGGCTGGCGCCCGTGGCCCAAGCCCGGCGAGACGCTGGTGTTTAGCCAATGCTGAAGCGGGCGATGCACAGTAAGCCCAGCTGAAGTACTGCTGCGGCTGAAGCCATGTAACCTAGCATTCTCTGAAATTTTTTCAGAGGCGTGAGGCTGTTCATCTGAAAGGACGCTGCTAGTCGCTGAACACGGCGCGCTGTGTAGATAAGCGAGCCGTCATCGCCATGGAGTCTAGTTCTATTCCAAGGAAGGAAATTGCCTGACTGGGCTGTAGTGAGCTCTTGGTCCAATTGACTGCAAGGCCCAAACTGTTCAGATGACTGAGGAGAACTGTCCTGTGAGACAGAAGCTCCATATGTGACTGTGCCAAAATCAGCCAATCGTCCAAATAGTTCAGAATTCGCAAACCCTGACTCCGCAGGGGTGCGACGCCGCGATCCATGCACTTCGTGAAAGTACGGGTGCTAAAGACAGGCCGAACGGAAGGACGGTGTATTGATAAACCTGGCCATCGGCTGAATCTCAAGAATGGCCTGTGACGGGATTTATCTGAATCTGAAAGTAGGCATATATCAGATCGAGAGAAATAAACCAGTCCCCTGGCGCATCATGCGCGAGGAGTTTCCTGATTGTAAGCATTTTGAACGGTCTTTTTGCGAGCACCTTGTTCAAAACCCTGAGATCTAATATTGGTCTGAGGCCGCCGTCTTTCTTGGGGACAAGAAAATAACGGCTGTAAAACCCCGACTCGCTCAGGGAAGGTGGCACTCTCTATGGCCCTTTTGCACAGAAGGTTTGCTATTTCTGAACGAAGCATGCAGGCTGCTTCCGTGTTCACAGTAGTTTCGAGCCAGCTCTGAAGCGGGAGGGCGGCGATCGAACTGTAGCAAATAGCCCTGTTTTATTGTGCTTAACACCCATTTGGAAATTCCTGGGATAGCTTTCCACGCTTTGAAGCGTAACGCTAGAGGGTGAATGGCCAAGTCGCCCTGATTGCCGCACACAGCGAGCTGAACAGAATGTGTGAGCGCTTACTGTGCTTATGCATGACTGCTCGCGAGACAGCAGGGACAGGCTGTTCTGTGAGTGACTTCCTGATTGAGGTGAATGGGGAAAGAGTCACATCTGTGAAGTGATGCGCGAGCATAGTCACGGGCATGGGACTTACATACAGAGAGGTGTTTGCTGGCCGTGTGACAGAGCGGGCAGAGAAGGGGCGCTGCACGGATTCGTGGGCTGCTTATTGACTCTAACACTCGAGCTGGCTGTGCCTGCTTTATGTGAGTGGGCTCTGATAGGGACACGGAAGTGTAATGCTTGTGTGTAGGGGTGAACACTGGATTGTGGGCACATTTTCTACACATAAGGCATGTTTGCTTTTCACAAGATTTCTTTGGGTCGCCGTGAAAACGGCATTTGAGTGCAGGCAAGCGGGCAGTATCACCGGCTTGTTGGCTGCTGAATCCACCACTGCAGTAGCCTGAGAGAAGGGGACTGACAGGGGGCAAAGCTTTGACGGTGGTCCAGCCGCGGCGGGACTGAGCCGTCGTTTCCTTAAAGCTAGGAGGACTTCGGTTGCTCAGGTTTCAGCGCAATCTTAGGCCGAGGCCCGCAGGGGGGCGGCGGTCTGCGGCGGCTGTCTGAGCGCGTTCTAGGGCGGCCGCCCTGTCGACGCTGAGAAGCCTGGCTTTGCTGAGCTGGGCGCTGTGAAGAGGCTCGTGCAGGAGGCTGGTCACGTGGGCGGCCTGCAGAGGAGCTAGCACGACGAGGCAGGAAGAGATTCATGGCTTGGGTGGCTTTCTGGACTTCCGAAAAACGGTCAACAATGCCACTCACCGCGGAACCGAAGAGACCGGACGGAGAGAGCGGCGCGTTGAGTGGAGCGCTCAGCTTCTCCCATATCGGCTAGTGTTAGCCATAGGTGTCTCTCGGTGCAGGGCTTGAGCTGCAGCTTTGGTGGCGCGAAGGGCGAGATCTGTCGCGCTCCTTAGATCTGAAACAGCCTCTGGGTGCCTGCCTTTCTCATCCCATTCTCGGAGAAGGTCTGCTTGGAGGATCTGTAAAACGGCCATGGAATGCAGAGCAGATGCGGCTTGGCCGGCGGCGGCATAGGCGCGGCCAACACAGGCGGAAGTAGTTCTGCAGGCCTTAGACGGGAGCACTGGCTTAGACCGCCATCTCGCGGAGGGCGGGCAAAGGTGTGCTGCTACCGAATCCTCAACCGGGGGGATGGAAGAGTAGCCCCTCTCGGTGGCGCCGTCCACCAGAGCAAGAGAGGTGGAGACGTGGGATCGGTTCCTGGCCGAGAGAGGCGCGTTCCACGATTTAGAGAGCTCGGCGTGGAGTTCCGGCAGGAAGGGCCTTTCTGAAGAAAGCAGCCGCCGAGTCTGTTGGGAGCCTGCTCAGAGGGCGGGTGACCACTGGAGCCCGAGGCGGTCGACGGCCTGTGTGAGGAGGCGCGTTAGTTCTTCCTCGACTCCGGCGCGGGTCCTGCTGGATTCCTGGGCCGAGGAGGAGGCTTGGGAGCCTGACCACTCCTCGCTGTCCGAAGCCATGATGGAACAGCAGCCCTTATCCTCCGCCTCGTCATCCGAGATGGCAACAGTGCGGCCGCCGGCGGCAACTGCGCTGGCCCCGGAGGGCGGGGAGGGTGAAAGCGAGGCTCGAGGGAGAGGCTCCGGCGAGGTAGCCGCTTCTAACACCGGTTCCGGCAGCCTTTAGGAGCGGCGCTTCTGTCTGCGCGGCGAAACGAAAGGCGGCGTGGCGGCTTCGGTTTTGAGTGCTTCGAGTCGAGCCCGCAGGGTCGACATCGGAAGCTCCTCGCAGAGGTCGCATCTGCCATCAGCGAGGGCGAGCTCTGCATGTTCCAATCTCAGGCAGAGAGCGCAGATGAGGTGGCGGTCTCCGGCGCTGAGAGGGGCGCGGCATGAGTCACAGGTGGTGCAAGGCATCTTAAAAAAGACGCTCGTTGCTCTTTTTGTGAAGTTCGCTGAGGAACTTGCTTGCTCTAAAAAGGATACGTCGCCGGATGGCATAGCTCGCAGGATGGCTGAAGGTGGCGAAGACGGCCGGCTTCTTCGAGCGCTGTCCAAGCTTGCTAGATGCCCCTCGAACGGCGACGCGCTTCTGCAGTTCAGAGATGCGAAGAGCTTCGCTGAATAGATGAAAATCAGGGTTCCAGCCTACTGAACTTACGCTTATATGCACTCTAGCCACGCCCATTTTGGCGGGCTTTGATGCAGTGACGGCGCGGCGCTCGTCATTGGACGCAAGTTCACTCAAGTTCGCCTATAGGCTGCAGCAGTTGCCGGAGAGCAACCTATGAGCTCGCTAGCTAGCCCGCTCAAGGTATGCAGTTGCTGCACTGCGTTGACAATGGATACAAAATTAAGGATAATTTTTTGACTTCAATATCTCAGAAAAGATGAATCTTTCCCCGTAGCGTAAGCTAGCTTACGCAATACGAGAGAACCTCTCGTAAGAGAACACTGAATGTTCATGTTTTTATCACATCTCCACAGACAATTTCTCATTCTAGGGTGTAGATTTGGCTTGAACATTGGGGGATGTTGCAACATGAAGCATTAACATGTTTCCACTGATTATGGTATACATATGGGGGTTTACTTGCTTGTTTTGATGACCCCCGAAATCTACGCCCCTGCATTCATTCATTATCGCTGTTCTCAAGCAGGACGGATAAATAACAAGTGAAAAACGCTTTAGCTTTAAATCAGTGAGAATCCTGGCAAAAGATGATTTGTTCATCTGAAGAACGTCTATAACTTCAGATTCTTCAAATTAAAGTCAAATGAAAAGTGAAAGAGCACGTGTGACACAGAAGCGCGTGTTGAGTTTCTTCAAGCGAAACTGCGCGCGCTTCTGTCACATTGTTTTTATGAGTAGCGTTTCGCGCTCGGTTACCATGGACACTGACAGAAAGTACTTTTACCGACTTTACAATTAGTTTCCAAACATCTGAGATAATGTAACTGAGGATTAGTCTTGTTTGTTTCTTACCTCACTGCTCGCTCGCGTTCCGTCTTCGCGATGTTATGTCCATCTGCAAACACACACACGGTTCTCCCGTCAGATTGTCACCGATCTGTGATGTTTCTTGTCTCTTAAACGATCAGAGAGTGACGTGATCAGACGTGGCGACTCCCTCACAGTAAAACACAAACAGCGCTGGATCTGCTGGACTTCCTGAACCAAAACCGTGTCTTTCTCTGACACGAATGTTTCAACACATTTATTTAACTAATATTTTCTGTAATGTGTGTGAAATAAATGTTTAACACGATCTACAATCCAACAGTTGGGACAAAATTACACTGAGAGAAAAAAAAAAGACTAGTAAGAGTTTTTTCGCACGTTTTGTTTTCCACAGTAAATTTGAATGGTATAAAATTAAGCAAAATCTACTTACTCTTTGACATAATATTGATTTAATTGAGTGATAAATCTGAAACATTTCAGTTAATACAGTAACTTGCAAATCGGATGTACATGGTTCTTAACTAAATTTAGTATCATTAAAATTAAACATTAAAAAAACTTTTATTTAAACACATTTAATCACGTGTCACATGACAAACAAAAGCCACCACCAAATTACTCAAATTAGCAAATAAATATGACAATCATAAATAATATTTACTAGAGCATTCATTCTTACATGTTTGAGTACAAATGTAGAATTTACTTTATATTTTTTGTTTCACGCTTAAATGTACTTATTCAGTGTAGAAAGGAAACTTTTCTGCTGTATTTACTTGAACACAAAATCATTTTATTCAGTGTAGCTGACCCCCTACTAAGTGATGTGTTCATTTAGGCTAAATCTCAAATCCATTTATCCATTCTGGCATATTTTGCCACATCTAACCTCATATTTCATTGATATATCTCATTCTCATGTTTGTTTAATGTTTGATGCTAGAAAATCACAAAATCACACAAATCAGGATTTTAAACAGAATTTAGACATGTCCCAAATTATGGAGACAGGGTTCCTCCTAAACATCATACCATATAAACAATTAGTAAATAATAATAATAAACGTAAATAGAGTTGTAAGCTTTTAAAGAACTTAGTTTAACTCTGCTCTTATCTCCTCAAGAAAATGAGGATCATTTGACTTTTTAGAGTCTCAAACCCCATTTGTACCCTAGTCATGGTAACTCTGTCTAAAAATGCACCACAGGATTTCAAGTTAAGTCTAAATCAGTTCATTTCCTTGGATTAAAAGGACTCTTCTGGTGTGGAAAGGTTTTGGAAACGTCTTAAATTGTGTTTAATAATGTGGTACACAATAAGCAGTGAGAAGAGGTCAATGAGGAGTCTGGAAACCCAAGAATTTCATAAATGTGAGAGTAAATCCACTGCGTCTAATCATCCACCTGATAGTAAACATGACCTATTGACCTGAAGCCCTTCAATGGTCTCTTCACGAATGTATTGATCATTTGTGGTGTATAACACTAACAAACACATTGATGCATGTTTTTTCCCCCATCAAGTTTTTCTAAATTGTGTCCCTTTAGCAGCTCACATTGGGGGCTGTTTAAGCAAAAATGTATGTGGACATTTGTTTTTTTTATCTACTGGAGCATCTGTCAGGTACATACAGTATACATTTTAAATGTAAAAGTTTAGCAAAGTTCTGGCAATGGAAGGAATAGAAAAATCCAGTACCAAATCCACACAATCTTGAGTTGTGATGTAAAAGTTGTGGATTCAAGATGGCGCCGAGTATGGCTGCTGTGTTGCGAGCTCTGTCACAATGCTGCAGTTTATTGTTTGTTTTGTTAAAAAAAATTTTGTTGTTGTTTGATGTTGTCTGCCTTATTGTATACGACAGACAAACACTTTTGGACATTGGTTCTGCAATTTCACACCGAAAACCGGTCTTCAAATTCCTCAATGCCGACCCGCTGTTTACAAACACGCCAGCGGAGCCCTTTGTCTGGTCTGCCTGGCCGCGGAAACACAGAATGAAAAGGGGAAAAAGTGACGCCGTTCTCATCAGAATAAGACGTCGTGCAAATCCACCCCCGAAATTTAACAAACCCAGTATACTACTGGCAAATGTTCAGTCTCTGGACAACAAGCTCTGCGAGCTGAGAGCGCGGATCTCTTTCCAACGAGAGACGAGGGACTGCTGTGTTATTTGCCTTACAGAAACCTGGCTGGCTGCGGAGATTCCAGACTCGGCCATCGAACCCGCGGGGTTCTCCGTGCACTGAGCGGACAGAGCGAAAGACCTCTCAGGTAAAAGCAGAGGTGGCGGTGTATATTTTATGATCAACAAATCATGGATTGATCAGAGGAACGTACATTTTATCAAGTCTTTCTGCTCCCCTGATCTGGAATATCTCATGCTTCTGTGTCGACCATTCTGGCTACCGAGGGAATTCACAGAGGTCATTATCACAGCTGTGTACATCCCCCCCACAAGCCGACACAGACCGGACACTCAAGGAACTGTATGGGAGTATAAGTGAGCAGGAAACTCCGCACCCTAAGGCTGCGTTCATTGTTACCGGGGACTTTAACAAAGCCAATTTTAAAACAATTGCACTAAAATACCACCAACACATCAGCTTCAACACACGAGGGGACCGGGTTTTGGAACATTTTGGATCATACAGGCAGAAACTGAAACAGGAAGCACCCACCCTCAGAACAATCCATTGCTGGTCGGACCAATCAGACTCTGCGCTACAAGACTGTTTTGATCACATGGACTGGGAGATGTTCCGGTCCGCCTCTGATGACGACATCGAGGCTTACACTGATAGCATAACGTGTTTCATCAGGAACAGCGTAGAGGACGTTGTTCCGACCAAAAAATACGGATCTACCCCAACCAGAATCCATGGGTTAATGGCGATGTTCGAGTGGCACTTAATGCGTGGATCTCCGCTTTTAATTCCGGGAATGCGGAGGAGCATAAACAAGCCAGTTATGCCCTCTGTAACTCTATCAGAGCAGGAATAAAAAAATTCCACCGTGAACACCGCTGCCTCTCTCCCGGATGAGCTTAATACATTTTATGCTCGTTTCGATGACAAGAAGTCAAGTCAAGTCAAGTGGTTTTTATTGTCATTCAACCATATACAGTTAGTACAGTATGCAGTGAAATGAGACAATGTTCCTCCAGGACCATGGTCTACATAAAACAACATAGGACAAACCCAGAACCACATGAGACTACACAGACTAAACATACCTATATAAAGTGAACGTGCAAACATGTGCAAAACATACGGGACAGTACAATAAATTACAAAAAATGAACAGGACAATAGACACAGTGAGAGACCAGTAGACAGAAAAAGATGACAGTTTCTAAAAATGCCAAATGTAAACATAACATACTATGAGATGTGTGTGTCAAACCAGTCTCTGAGTATTGAGGAGTCTGATGGCTTGGGGGAAGAAGCTGTTACACAGTCTGGCCGTGAGGGCCCGAAGAGTTTGTGTGTGGGGTCGTCCACAATGCTGGTTTCTTTGCGGATGCAGTGTATTTGGTACATATCTTTGATGGAGGGAAGAGAGACCCCGATGATCTTCTCAGCTATCCTCACTATCCTCTGCAGGGCTTTGCATCACTGCCTGGTTTTTGTCCCAAACCAAATGCTACAGATGATGGTTCACTCTCACTCGCATTCCGGGCCGCGTCATTAGAGCGTGCACGAGCCAACTGGCTGGTGTTTTTATGGACATTTTCAACCTGTCCCTCTCCCTGGTACAAAGGTAATCAAAAATAACTTATTAAACTTGTTTAAATGACTGGCGTCCTGTTGCTCTGACCCCAATCATCAGCAAATGCTTTGAAAGGTTAATCAGAGATCACATCTGCTCTGTTCTGCCCCCCTCTTTGGACCCATTGCAGTTTGCCTACCGCAACGACCGCTCCACTGATGATGCCATTGAATCTTCAATACACACTGCTCTCTCCCACCTGGAAAAAAGGAACACATATGTGAGAATGCTGTTTGTAGACTACAGCTCAGCATTCAACACCATAGTGCCCTCCAAGCTTGATGAGAAACTCCGGGCTCTGGGCTTAAACAGCTCGCTGTGCAGCTGGATCCTGGATTTCCTGTCAGGCAGACGTCAGGTGGTTAGAATGGGCAGCAACACCTCCTCATCACTGACCCTCAACACTGGAGCCCCACAGGGCTGTGTTCTCAGCCTACTCCTATATTCCCTGTACACACATGACTGTGTGGCAACACATAACTCCAATGCCATCATTAAGTTTGCTGACGATACAACGGTGGTAGGTCTGATCACTGACAATGATGAAAGAGCCTACAGAGAGGAGGTGCACACTCTGACACGCTGGTGTCAGGAGCACAACCTCTCCCTCAACGTCAGTAAAACCAAGGAGCTTGTAGTGGGCTTCAGGAGGAAATACAGAGAACACAGCCCCATCACCATTAATGGAGCACCGGTGGAGAGAGTCTTTAAGTTTAAGCAGCTTTAAGTTCCTCGGTGTCCACATCACTGAGGAACTCGCATGGTCTGTCCACACTGAGACGGCTGAGGAAGTTTGGAATGAACCACCGCATCCTCTCACGGTTCTACACCAGCACTGTAGACAGCATCCTGACTGGCTGCATCACCGCCTGGTACGGCAATAGCACCGCCCACAACCGCAAAGCCCTGCAAAGGGTGGTGCGAACTGCCTCATCTATAACAGGCGGTGTGTGAAAAAAGATCGGAGGATCATCAGAGACTCCAGCCACCCGAGTCATGTGCTGTTCTCACTGCTACCATCAGGCAGGCGGTATCGCAGCATCAGGACCCGCACCAGCCGACTACATGACAGCTTCTTCCCCCAAGCAATCAGACTTTTGAACATTTGATCTCTCACGATCAATAATCAGCACTGCACTTTATTAATCTTATATCTCACACTGGACTGTCAAATATATTCTCCACAATACAACATATTTTTTATATACTCTTATTTTTTATTTGTATTGAATGTGTATTCTATTTTGTGTGTATTGTTTACTGTACATTGTATATTATTATTTTGTTGTGTAAGTATGTGTACATTTGATATGTAAATTGTGTTGTCTAAGTATGTTGTTTATAGTCATTGGTATATGTCTCATCACTGTCATGACTACTATGTTGCTCGGAACTGCACACAAGACTTTCACCTACTGTTGCACTTGTGTACATGGTTGAGTGACAATAAAGTGATTTGATTTGATTTGAAAAGGCAGCAGATGTACAAAACTATATTTGACACTTAAAAGGTACTTTGTGACACTTTATAAAAAGGTTCACTGGTGACACATCTACTATGTAATGGATAATGTACCGTCAGCTGGTCATTACCACAAAACAAACCCAGACAGGGTGACCATGACCCTGGCATGTATGGGGTTACGTGAGAGGAGACTGCGTAGTGTCCAGAAAGACTGAACTCAAGTCCTGATCAACCTGTCGGTGTTTATTTCATTTTGTCAGTGTATTACACAGCTACTGTTACAAATAAACTAATATATGGACATAAAATTATTGATTTCGGTTTAAAATATTTTATTTTCTTGTCTTGGACAACAGTCATTATTTAGAAATATATGACCGATAAATGCTGCAATTAAGTGATCAGAATCAAGTACTTCAGAGAACTGTTTTATTACACTGAAATAATTGTGATTTGTACTGTATGTTGCTTGAAAATAAATAAATGATTATTTGATTGACTGAAAGATGCTCTTTTTTTTGGTCCAGATGGTGTAGTTCTGACATCTACCAGCAGAGGCTATTTGGACCATGCCACCATCGTTTACTCACTCTCATATTGTTCCAAACCGGTTTGCCTTTCTTATGTGGAACACACACACAAAGATCCCCCATTTAGCCTTAACAGACTGTAGGGGCAAGTGCTGTTAGCGAGCACCTATGAAGACCGGAACGGTACACAAGGGGGTGGGTGGCCAGCACCACGCCCGACCGCCTTTGTCTCCCCAGTGGCGATGTTTTTTTACACATTGCACCAGGTACTCATTTTAGGCTGAGTCGACCTAGTGGAGGCCCGGGACCGGTTCAGATAATAGTCACTGGTGTTGGCCATGAGCGGGAATCGAACACACACACACACACACACACACACACACACACACACACACACACAGCATTTGTATGTATCAACATTCCCACACTTTCAAGGCACAATTTTCCAGGGCTGCATTTCCCAAAAGCATTGCAAGCTTAAATTGATTGTAGAGACTTTTGGCGGCAATTTTTTCTATGATCAACTTGGAAAACGCAGCCCTGGACATTTTATGCGCTCAACAAATGTAATATTTAAACAAAAATGTGCCTATTTAAATTGAGCTTTATATTTCTGTGTTTTTGAGGGTAGTTTCTCTCCTCCAGATAAGCAGTTTTCTCTATGACCCGTTTGATTATTAATCCCAGTGAAGCTGCGATTTAAATAAATAAACATATAGTATGTGCTGCACACTTCAGAGTGCTCTCTGTCTGTCATCTCGCACACACAAGACACACAAAAGCTATCAACCCAGTGTGTGAATTAATTTAATAAATATATGTTCGACTGTCATCGCTGTCTAAAGTTTATATCTCCCTTCAGAAGAATTTCTGAATTGTTTATGACATTCAAGATATGATGGATAAAACTACCTTTTTTACTTTAGTTGATTATGAATAAGATCAAATTGTTAACTCTTTAGCTACACACTCAAAAGTGTGCGCATTTCCATAAAAAGTAGATATTCTAAGGGTGTAGTATAACTAGGCCAGAGGGTGAGTCTAGCGGTGTCCAAAATCGCCCCTATCCACTATAGGTCATTTGGAAGTAGTGTCCGAATTCGTTCCCTACATTTGTTCACACATACTTACCCACAATGCATCATGATTTCAAGTGTACAGAGGATATATACTCGCTGACGCTATCTTGCCTTGAACTGATGTGCAGGGAGAGCGAGCGCGAGCGGGAGAGACGCCAGTTTACAGCTTTCCAATGTTTGATTGTGGCAGTAGTTTAAATTTTTCACATATCAAAAGGTGATTAAAAATAACAATCAAATATAGCGATCCAACATCTTACGCCCAAATTCACTCACTCATTTTGTTCACTCCTTGCCTGATATAGGACACTTACAGACATCCACTATATATGAAATAATGAATGAGTGAACAAGTGAGGAATCCTACACTCAACGCCAGCATCAAGCACCGCATTGCCCTCCACTTGACAAGCGTTGCATTAAGCATCACACAAAGTGGAAGAGAAAAATGGCAGTTGGTTTGAAGTAAAAAGATGACTAATTTATGTTTAGTTCTTAGCAGTTTATAACATTTTTGTGTGATTGTAATGTAGTTCAATGCCACTGATGTAATCAATCATAAGGGTGTAAGTGCCCTTATTCGACTTGAACTGCATCTCCATTGGCCAGTTGCAAACGGGGGAGGAGTTAAAAAGAGAGCCATCACGCATGCCAGACATTTACTCCAGTAAATGTTACTGTTAAAAAAAAAAAAAAAAAAAAAAAGACATTTACTCCAGTCGCGTGCTGAACCTACACCAGTCATGCAAAATCACGCGTTGTTTGCTTTCTTTATTGCAGAAGTGGCATTGTGATAGATGTTTGAATTTGACATAATGCAGTGCCTGTTGTGTACAAGAAAGTCCAATAAAAGCCTGTATTATTTTAATACCAATAAAGGAGTCCGTATATTTAATCATTTAGAATATTCTTATGAATAAACATATTACCATGACAAACATAATATAACATGATATAAACATGATGCACTGCTATAAAAACACTGAGTTGTGAAAGTTTGGCTGAACTGGAGGTGTCAGAATAAACACAATGGTAATGGCATACTATACTAATCTTATTTCTGCCATAGACTGACATAGCAGAAGTAGCAAGAGTAGTGTATGAAGTATGCGGTCCATGAAACACGTGTAACTGTTGTCACGTTGAGTCTGGCCAATCGTGAATGAGCTGTGTCTTAATCAGAGCTTGCGCAACTCCTCTGGAGCAACTGCAGACGCTACACCAGCCAGCGGCTCTCACGGTACTTTGATGGCACATGTAACGGTAGCGCCGGTTCAAGTCAGAACACCTGCAGTTTCACAATGCGCAGCCGCCAGCAGTGAGAAAAAACGAAACTAATGTGTATAGATGAGCGACATCTCCGAACGCACACAGGTGGATTACCAGCGTGGCTAATTAAGACTCTCTGACACCAAATGTGATAGTCAGTTATTTTGCTTGGGTAACAAACCAGAAGATAAACATATCGTAAATCCTTTCCTATTACTCACAATAGCATTAAAACAGCAGCGAACTTTCAGTATTGTTCTCCTCTTCCCTCTTTCAACCGCTTGTGCTGTACTTAAATCCCGCCCATTAACCAATCAGAACAGGTTGAGCTCTAAATGAACCAATCACAACATTTCTGGAGCACATTAACTATTTCTAAGCAATATTTTAGTATATATGATAGTGTATATATTTTAATATATAATACTTGACAGGCTTCATGGATTTGACTCCTATTCTGAGTCCCGATCATTACCATGTACATGTAACAAAACCTTGCTAGCCACACAGTAAAACAGTTTTATTATATTAAAATATTTTCCAGGACATTTATGTATTTTTCAAATTTTCCATGAAGCGTGGGAACACTGATATACATATAAAGATGTAACAGCAGGAAGCCTTCTTTGCTTCAGATGAACAACCAGCAAAAACAGGATGCTTTTTTTAATTTTTAAAAAGTACAAACAAAAATAGCCCGTTTATTTATTTTTCTTAACATAACTAGTAACAGGGTAGAATGACTGCGCTTAATGAATTAAGCATTACAATGTGTAAAAACTGAGAAAATTCAACTTTCTATTATTTATTTACTTTTTACATACTAAAGGGTCAAAATGATGTCACTTCCTGAGTGTATTAATTTAATGGCATACTCTTATGTGATAGCTGCACGTGACTGGCAGACCACAGAAATATATCATTTTTGCTTACCCATCTGCTCCAACATCAAGAGGGGAAAAATCATCCTTGAGATGTTTCTACAACTTGATTGGAGTCCACCTGTGGTAAATTCAGCTGATTGGACATTATTTGGAAAAGGCACACACCTGTCTATATAAGGTCCCGCAGTTAACAGTGCATGTCAGAATATAATATAATATAATATAATATAATATAATATAATATATTCAGAATTATTTGATTATTTAATTATTTGATAATTTGCTTCACTCGGTTAATGCTTCACACTCCTGTCCAGTTGGTGGCGGTAAATGCACCTTTTAGCTGGTTTGCCAACCGCCATAAAACTCCGAAAGAAGAAGTGCATGTCAGAGCACAAACCAAGCCATGAAGTTCAAGGAATTGTGTGTAGACCTCCGAGATAGGATTGTATTGAGGAACAGATCTGGGGAAGGGTACAGAAAAATGTATGCATCATTGAAGGTCCCAGTGAGCACAGTGGCCTCCATCGTCCGTAAATGGAAGTTTGGAATCACCAGGACTCTTCTTAGAGCTGGCCGCCCGGCCAAACTGAGCTATCGGGGGAGAAGGGCCTTAGTCAGGGCCAAGAACCCGATGGTCACTCTAACAGAGCTCCAGTGTCTCTCTGTGGAGAGAAGAGAACCTTCCAGAAGAACATCCATCTCTGCAGCACTCCAATCAGGCCTGTATGGTAGAGTGGCCAGATGGAAGCCACTCCTCAGTAAAAGGCACATGACAGTCCGCCTGGAGTTTGCCAAAAGGCACCTGAAGGACTCTCAGACCATGAGAAACAAAATTCTCTGGTCTGATGAAATAAAGATTGAACTCTTGGCCTGAAAGGCAAGCATCATGTCTGGAGGAAACCAGGCCCCGCTCATCACCTGGCCAATACCATCCCTACAGTGAAGCATGGTGGTGGCAACATCATGCTGTGGGGATGTTTTTCAGCAGCAGGAACTGGGAGACTAGTCAGGATCGAGGGAATGATGAATGCAGCAATGTACAGAGACATCCTTGATGAAAACCTGCTCCAGAGCACTCTGGACCTCAGACTGTGGGGAAGGTTCATCTTCCAACAGGACAACGACCCTAAGCACACAGCCAAGATAACAAAGGAGTGGCTACGGGACAACTCTGTGAATGTCCTTGAGTGGCCCAGACTTGAACCCGATTGAACATCTCTGGAGAGATCTGAAAATGGCTGTACACCGACGCTCCCCATCCAACCTGATGGAGCTTGAGAGGTCCTGCAAAGAAGAATGGGAGAAAATGCCCAAAAATAGGTGTGCCAAGCTTGTAGCATCATACACAAAAAGAGTGTAATTGGTGCCAAAGGTGCTTCAACAAAGTATTGAGCAAAGACTGTGAATACTTATGTACATGTGATTTATTATTTAAATTTTTTTTGTTTTAATAAATTTGCAAAGATTTCAAACAAACTTCTTAACATAACAAAATGTGGAAAAAGTGAAGCGCTGTGAATACTTTCCAGATGCACTGTATATTAGAAACCTCACTGCAACTGTAACTCGTTTTTACACTAAAAAGTAAAGAAAAAAATTGCAATATTATAAAGGTTTGCTAGATTTATGCTGCTAAATAAGGCAGAAACGCATCATCACAGCCTGTGAACAGGGTCCATTATTTTAGATAATACTACATCTTACATTGAGTAGTTCTTCCAGTACATGCAATGTGTGCCTTTCATTGCTTTAAGACATTACTAACAGTAATGGGACACTAGTTTTTAGTATTTTCAGCAGATTTTACACAGCATGTAGCTGTGTAAAATCACCTTCAAGTGCAAGCTATTCACCATGACAGTTATCCAGGGACAAATTGTGTCACTAGGGTCAATAACAGCTCAATCAGATCATTAAAATTGTATGCAGCAACACTGCTCTCCTCTGGTGGAGAAAAGCACTGCAGTGATGCCAAAAACAAAAAACACATTGAACCATTGTCTTTTTATTATTTTAAATAAAATGTTTATTATTTATTTTTATAAAGTAAATGGCATTTAAAAAAAATGTTAAACAGGCCATGCACTGCACTGATGGCATCTGATGAAACAAACAAACAAACAAAAAAACACTTCTGGCTCTGAACCACCTTCATATGTTAAAACAAAAGAAAATACTGACATTAACCGATGCACGCACGCACACACACAGATTCTGCTGCACTTCAATAGTGTTTGAGCGATCATTAGTGACACTTTCTTAAAAAAAAAAAAAGTTTTTTGCAGCAGAATCAAACGATTATTGATATTCATCAGTTAAGGCAAGAAAAACAAAAGGCAAATCAAAAGCTCCTCATGAGATATAAAAGACACTATGATCTAAATGAGTTCACTCAAACCTGGAGCTTGAGATATTTTTAATTTCTTCATATGCATTTATATATATATATATTTTTTAAACTCCATAAGATTGTAACATTGGCAGGAATGAATCCCCAATGTCAAAAATGGCTTTTTCCCTCTCTTCTGGAAAGAAATATACTTCTGAAAAATTACTGAAAAAAGCAGCAACAAAACAACTGTACAATTCTTGAAAACCTGTTTTTACATTAGATACAAAAAAAAAATTGCAATACTTCATTTGGAGTTCCTTCATATTGTAAAGAAAAAAACTTTCTTTTAAAACAGTGACCAATCGCTGGTGCATAATAATGAAATGCTGTCGAATAATACTATATTGGTGCACAATAAAGGCTGATGGATAAATAGCAGACTTCATAGGAAGATGATAATAATAAAAAGAAACTTCTTACATTTGGAAATCAATGGCCTTCAAAAGCCGAATCTGTTGCCATAGATTCATTAATTCCAAAAAACATTTGTGTCATTCACTTTAATGTACTGTCGAACACACATGATCACTAAAAGCAGAGCGCACAAACACAAATATAAACTTCAAATTACTGCTTCTTGATAGAGACTCTTATCTTACAGCAGTAGTGCTTTAAAAAGACAAAATTGCTTCGGTTTGTTGATGAAAAACTGCCGAGCGAGATCATCTCGAGTGTACCGTTCAGGTAACAAAGGGATAGTTCACCCCAAAAATTACAATCCTGTCATTATTCACTCACTATCATGTTAAGTCAAACCCATTTGCTGTTATTTCTTTCTGTGGAATTAAAAAATGCAGCTTACACAGAGACCACATCTGTCAAGCTCCAAAAATGATTCATATGAATCATTCACTATACAGCAAGTCTTCTGGAGTCATTTGATAGCTTTGCGTGAGGAACAGACCCAAATTGTAATTGGTCCCCTCAGTCGAAGCTCTTAAATGGACTACAAATGTTGTATTGGACTACAAAAATCTACAAGTGACCAAACATCATGATGACAAACCAGAGTCATATTTGATTTGAGAACAAAGAGGAATATGTTTCATAAAGTCACAATGCAATCACATGGCTTCAGAAGACTTGGAATATAAGTCATTTGGACAACTTTCATGCAACTGTTTTCACTATGAAATGTTGTTATGTGAAGATTCTTTAAAATTTTACATTCTACAAAAAAAATTAAATAAATAACAACAGCATGCAGGTTTGAAACGACATGAGGCTGAGCAAATAATCACAAATTCAACGCTTCCTTTAAAGCTAGTGTAATAATTCCTTCTGTAGTGTTTTGATGACAGCACAAGAATGTGACGTAGTTGTCGCAAAGGATTCATTCAAAGAATGACCCATAAAGACGATGTAAATATAACACAAGTTAGTAAGAAATAAATAATTGGCATTTCTTGGTGCACAAAGCCGGCATATATCTATTAGCCTAGCATGAGTGACAACAACTATTGCTTCATCTTGTTAACTAAATAATTCCTGGAGGGAAGCAGTTAACCGCTCTGGTGGAATTAACTTCTGAAACAGAATAAGAATAAGGGCAGAGCAAGAACTGTTTCCTTGGACTTGGTGTCCTCACAGTGTCCACTGTAAGTACGTCTGCTAGTGTTATAAATGCATTCACAAGCATAACGTTTCCAAACACCTATGATGTGGAGCGTTGAATTGGTTAAAACAGAGAAAAGAAAAGTAGTGTGAGAGTAACAGAAGAAAGTCAGTCCAGTCCCCCTGATGCTTTGAGAAGAGCAGCGCTCAAACCCATCCGCTGGTCAGCTTGTAGAACATCTCCTCATCTAGAGACTCGTTCTGGTCCTTGGCACGCGTGGACAGGAAGATGTAGCCACCGATGAACTCGTGCACCACTTTACAGTCTACCTCAGCACAGATGAATGCAAGACTGGGCTCGTCTGCAAACTCCACTGTTACCTACAGTGACAATAGAGCAGATCATTCTAAACAGGCATAATATATGACCTATAACATGCACTTCATGTATAAAGCATTTGATGATCTCCGGTCATAGTCTCTTCTGTCTTGTATTTAATATTTGTATCAAAGAAACAAAGCGCACGCTCTATAGAATGCTCCTGTCGCGCGGTGGTGAATGCACCTGTGTGCGTGAACAGTCAAATCCGCTTCTTGGTCGAAATGCCTCTGTTGACACAATATAATATACATGTAATATAAATGTATTAAGTCAGGACATAAATCTTATAGCACAGTTCTGATATTTTGCGATATATGTCAATTGCAGAGCTTCTAGACCTGCTGCTGTCTGTAAGCTTATCATTAATCATAATTTCTTTTGATGAATGTTTGATATTTATGGATTATGGTGCAGCTGAGCTTGAGTAAATAAATTTTGTTTCGTGTTTGATGTGCACTCTTGTGTAAACCCTAAAATATAGTTTTCGTTATTGTGGAGCTGGTTCATTCTCTCATGAGCTTATTTGCTATGCAAATAAATGTTAGCTAATCATAACTGTGGGCATGTACATTAAAGTCTTAAAGTAGATGTAATGCCAAAACAAATCATTTCAGACACAGGGACAGAGACAGGGTGGAAAATGATCATATATTACAAGTTATGGCTGTTATGGTGCAACAATAAAAAAATAAGTGGGGGAAAAAATAAATAAAAATAGTCATGCCCCCTTTAAGAAGTTTAAGCATCATTTTAGCATCTCACGGTGGTGGCCAAAAGCAATTATAAGTAAAATATGGAGTGGTGGTGGCGTAGTGGGCTAAAGCACATAACTGATAATCAGAAGGTTGCTGGTTCGATCCCCACAGCCACCTCCATTGTGTCATTGAAAATGGTCCTTAACTCCAGGTTGCTCCGGGGGGATTGTCGCTGTAATAAGTGCACTGTAAGTTGCTTTGGATAAAAGCATCTGCCAAATGCATAAATGTAAACCACCGTTTGTACTTTGTTTATGTCTGTTAAGCTGCTTCTTTTAAACAGGGTGCTGTGCCTGGAGCATAATACTGAATACAGGTTAATGCGACGCATTAACATAGAACGCAATGCTGACTAGAAAAACTACAGGGGAGAACCTCAAGTCTGTCTCATGCTTCTATTTACATCACTACATGAACAACAAATTGTTCAGATTGGTTCTGTACACACCACTCAGATTTCATTTCTGTTGTACGATGCATTTGTCACACTCGTTAATTGCCAAACTTTGCGTAGAGAACATAAATAGACACTCAGAAGTGGAGTGACACCCATATTTAGCTGCAGTGTGTCAGTCGCATTATGTACTAATGATAAGGGCAGAATTTAAAGAGCCAGTTACCATCTTGATCTCCCAGTTGACGTTCCACTGTTTCATGTTGCTGAAGCGCCAGGTCTTGATGGCATCTCCTGTGCTGGCGTCCATACGGATCAGTCTGTTGTAGGTGATGCCAATCAACTCATCTCTCTTGCTCCCCTGAAACCTAATCAAATTCCCAGTTATCAACAATTAATCTGATGCTGCAACAACATAAATCAATAACAACTGAAAATGATTCATAATCAACTAGATTCATAGTTGCTGTTGGCTTGACAAATCTCTCTAAAGTTTAATGGACATGCAGACATTACAATAAGACAAACCACCAGCTAGCTGGCAAGATGGTCAGGCAAACTGTCACAAAGGTAGTCAGATAAAACGTCAGATTGCTAGATAGATAGAGAGTAGGTGTTCGGTTCACGATACTGAGCTTATGGTTCGGTTCAGTTTACGATTCTTTAAACTAAGCCTGAATTAAGAAAATTTAAGATTGAAAGTTGTAAATACACCGATCAGCCACAACATTAAAACCATCTGCCTAATATTGTGTAGGACACCTCATGCCACCAAACCAGTACCAACCCACATCTCAGCATATTGAGATGAACAATCATGCCATGCTGCAAATCACTGAGATCACATTTTTCCCCTTTCTGATGGTTTATGTGAACATTAACCGATTAATCAAAGAAAAAAAATCAACATATTAATCACTTAACAAAACAGTCATCAGGTGCCACACTAAATGAATCATAATTATTAACAAGGAGAGTATCTGAATATATATCATGAACAGATGATTCAAGCATCACACAAACATTAGTCCAAATATTTGAGAGAGTTAAAACGAGTTATAGACGACACTCACTTGGCAAGAAAATGGGTGATTCCAAACTCCGGCAAGGATTGCCACGCCTGTATGAAGCGCATCTTGGCCTCAATGAGGCTCATCTGGGCCACGTTCTGATGGGCTTCCAAGATGCGGGCTGAGATCTAAGGATCACACACAAAACCATTCATTCATATGAATTAATCTAAAAAGCTTCGTAACCTGAGCACAAAGTAACACTTAACACAGACGTACTGTTCTCTGGAGACATGATTAGATCCCACAAACCCAATGAGAGAATCCAGCAGTGAATTAAAACACTTCATTTAAGTGCTGCTGTATTCAATTAATACATTGTTCCATTGTTTAGTCCTCAAAGGAATAGTTCACCCAAAGATAAAAATTCTCTCATCATTTACTCATCTTCATGCCATTCCAGATGTGTATGACTTTCTTTCTTCTACTGAACACAAACTTAGACATTTTCTTAAAATATTTAGAAAAGTATTTCAGCTCTGTAGGTCCACACAATGCAAGTGAATGGTGATCAGATCTTTGTTGCTCCAAAAATCACAGAAATTAATGTAAAAGTAATCCACACAACTCCAGTGGTTTAATACATGTCTTCAGAACAAATATGATAGGTGTAGGTGAAAAACAGATTAAAATGCAAGTAATTTTTTACTCTGAATCTCCACCTTAACTTTCACTTTCAGATGTGATAGTGAATCTGAACAGGCACCACATGTGACTTTCAGATGCAAAAGTGAAAATGAAAGTGGAGATTTAGAGTATTAAAAAAATATCTTATTTTTTTTATCCGTTTCTCACCCACACCTATTATATCATTTATGAATATTTGGATTTAACCACTGGAGATTTATGGATTACTTTTGCTTCCTTTATGTGTCTTTTGGAGCTTCAAAGTTTTGGTCACTATTCACTTGCATTGTGTGGACCTACAGAGCTGAGATATTCTTCTAGAAATCTTTGTGTTTAGCAGAAGAAAGAGTCATACACATCTGAGATGGCATGAGGGTGAGTAAATAAATGATCATTTAATAATAAATAAAATAATTTTTGGGTGAGCTATCCCTTTAAAACCTCATAAATAACATTTTCAAATACAGTGAACCCAAATGTTATTGGGACTCTTCAGACACATGTATAAATGTCTCATAGCTTTAGATACGAAAGCACGTGGCACAAGCGCTCAAATGCAGCTAGATTGAACCATCTTCAATTTTCTGAGCTACTTTTGCTCCATGACTTTTAATCAATTGGTGTTCTGGTGATTTTGAGTGGATGTATGAAGTCAGTTCCCCACAAGTTCATACAGGTATCCTAGCAGAGTAACCACAGGTGGAGTTCAGTACATTCACATGAGAAAGTAACATTTGACAATACTGCAATCTCAACACTTGGTCTATTATCTGTTAAACCAAACTAACTTCTTTTGTGACATGTTTAGTTAGAAAAGTGTGCTAGTGCTATATTTCTTTAAAATAAATATCACTTGCTTTGATCCTTTGTTATTTAATGACATTCAGACATCTTAAAATATGACTCAAGTGTCCAAATGCATTTTCAAGTAGAAAAATGAATGCGGTCACTGAAGTCTCCCCTCGATCAATTATTTGACATATCATTTCAAATGAGATCAGCTTACAGTTCAACTCAACACTAAGCTAAGCAATAATTTTACATATTTAAAGGAATCTTCTGAGTTTATTACAAGTTTATCTTAATAAACAATATTTGTGATATAATGTTGATTCCCACAAAAATAATTGTGACATCCGTCATTTCCTAAAAAATAAATAAAAGCAAAAATTTCAGTACACTATTTAAAATATAAAGACATAATATAGAGGCATATACATGTTAACATGAATTTAGTGTGATAAAATTGCTTACCTTATTTATGTAAAGTTATATCTACTTTTACCACGTTGTTGTCATGATGACATAACACTGGTGTGGTCAATCCCCATATTGGATATACATTTACACAAGATTTTATCACACCATGTTAAAATTATTAATGTTCTTTTGGGTATACTATTGAAACAGTAAATGAGGGCCGAAATGTTTTTTTGTGGCAATCAACATTATGCCACAAATGCTGTCGATGAGCTTGGATTGAATCCAGAACGTTCCTTTAACAAATTCCTTTACTGTCAAACCTGATCTCATAAAAATTACATGACATGAAATTACGTGGTGACATCTTTGCAAAATGATATCATGTGGTTGGTTCCTTTCACATATCTCAAACTTTCTGAGGGGAAATGTCCACTGTGTGGCGCTGAAAGACAGTTAAATGTTCTCCCAAACAGATGAGTAGTTTTTTAAAGGAATATTCTGGGTTCAATACAAGTTCAGCTCAATCGACAGCATTTGTGGCATAATGTTGAGTACCACAAAAATTACTTTCACTTGTTCCTCTTTCTTTACAAAAAAGCAAAAATCTGTGTTCCAGTGAGACACTTACAATAGAAGTCAATGGGGCCAAATTTTGGAGGTTTTAAAAAGGCAGAAATGTGAAGCTTATAATTTTATAAAAGCACTTACTTTAATTCTTCTGGTAAAACTTGTGCATTATTTGAGCTGTAACGTTTAAATTGTCACTTTTTGTTCATTTTAGGGTTTACAGTAACATCGTCATGATAATGAAGTTGTATAATTGGCTACAATTATACACAGATGCGGTTAATAAGTGATTTTATCACACTAAAATCATGTTTACATGCATATCTTTTATGTCTTGTGGCTAAACATTTGAAACAGTAAAATATATTTTTGTAGCAATCAACATTATGTCATAAATGCTGTTGACGGAGCATAACTTGTATTGAACCCGGAACATTCCTTTAAAGTTGATACTTTACAGAGTTTTAAAATCAACAAACCAACCTCCCCACCCTTAACCTTAAGCCTAACCGATAGTGTCAGAAAAAGCAAATGTGCAATCACTAAACTTTTGCGAACAGGTTTAGTGTCACCTTAGGCTTGCAAACATCTGCTCTTGGGGAGATGCCAGTGACTCAAAAAATTAGAAACCATCAGAAAATTTGATATTTTCAGTGTGCTATTGCTATAAATGGTAAGTGGTTAAAGGAAAGACCGCTGGAATAAATCACCACACCAAAATGACTTCATTGTAACCAGTGTTAGTGAAAGATATTTAGCATGACAAGCCATAAACATTTACCACAACCAGCTGTCAAATGATTTACTTACCAAGTCCCTGACAAAGCCTGGCTGAGTGTTGAAAGAGCAGGAGAACAGAGAGGGAATAAAGGAGAAGCAAATAAATGAATAAAGCAGCAAATAAGCACACACAACAGATTCAAAACAGTTAATACAGACAAAGAGAGAGAGAGAGAGAGAGAGAGAGAGAGAGAGAGAGAGAGAGAGAGAGAGAGAGAGAGAGAATATGGCAGGGGAGACCCGTGTAGGCAGCTGGAGAGAAGAGAGAGCAGAGGAACATTCATCAACACAGCACAGGTGAGAGTGAGGCACTGGAATCACATACGATAAGCAGGACTGATATGATGTCCAGCAGTGTTGACAGATCTTGAAAGAGAAACAAGCGTTCTGTTCTGGAAAAACAAGCCCAAAATAAGCAACTTGCCTCACCAAAACAAGCAAAAATAAGTGACCCTAATTGGTTAGTTAGCAGTCGGAATCATGGTCTAAATTTCACTAATCAGCATAGAAAGATTAACGCTCACAGGATAGACAGAATATAATGTCTTTCAAAGCATCAACCTTACCATATAAACATATACCCCAAAATTATTTAAAGTATTTCACACATACAATTTGCCATCTAAACTCAATTCGTTTATGAAGTTAATGAAGTTTTGAAACAACGTTATACTGCTTAAATGGGGCAGTGGTGGCTCAGTGGTTGCGGCTCAGGGTTACTGACCAGAAGGTCGGGGGTTCAAGCCCCAGCACCACCAATATGCCACTGTTGGGCCCTTGAGCAAGGCCCTTAACCCTATCTGCTCCAGGGGCGCCGTATCATGGCTGACCCTGCACTCTGACCCCAGCTTAGCTGGGATATGTGTCACTGTATATATGCAAAGAACTGTGTGTATAATGTGTGACCAAAATAAAGGATTCTATTCTATTCTTCTATTCTAAATAAGAGATATTGGGATAAAACAAAACGGAGAACACACTCATTGCTCTTAACAGGGTTCCCACTATCATAGGAAACATTTTAAATATATTAAAAGTCAATAATTAATATAATGAATATTCTAGTTTTTCTCTACTTTTAATATTTAATGAGCTTGAAAATGCTCATGTGTAGAGTAACTTGCAATCCATAATGATGTCTCATCTGTCAGTGAATCGTTCTTTTGTGTCCGTTATTTTAAAGGAGGAAAACACAAGGAAATTCATAGGTCAAAAAGGGTGGGAAGCCTGAAACCCAAATAGATCACAAACTAAGCGTTGAATAAAAATAAACTGCATGAATAATTTTTATTTCAGGTCTGCTTCTCCAACAAACTCTGGTCAAATCAAATTTGTATTAATGCTTTACAATCTGTATTGTATTAATGCCGTGATCGAGGAAATTAACTGGACTGCCCTATCACTCGCAGACCCAGTCTTAGATAAAAAAGTGAGACAGTGAGTGCAGAATCCCTTTGCCTGGCCATCTTCCACGAGCGTGTGTTTGACACCACTGATGTAGAGAGCAGCTCGAACAGTAGATGGGTTTATGTGGCAGCTGCTATTAGTGATGGGTGGCAGTATATTGTGCTCTGGACGCCCAAGCATCAACAAGCCCAAAAACACTTCTGCACACTGGAAAAATGCCCCAAAAAAAAAATAAAACGCAACCCACGAAATCCCATATTCATAAAATGAAAAAACAAGCCCAAAGTCGCTTATAATAAGTGGTCATGGCAACACTGTATCCAGTATACACAATGTCCACAAAATAATTAGGGAAGCTCAACCTGGTTTGTCACAGGGTGGAATCAACACACCAAGTTAAGCTCTGTAGGCCCCATTTAAACCTTGCATTAAGTTGTAAATGGATATTCTTTAGCTGGATTGCATTTACACATTGCAGTCAAATGCGTCTCCACTGTGATCTGAGAAAAATCAGATCAAAGTCACTTGTGCAAAATGGAAAAAATTATTGCATCAGCTATTATAACTGAAATAATAAATACTTTCCATCACTTTGACAGTAAAGGTTTTTCCATAACTGAAGATTTTCATATTTCGGGTTGAAGCAAATTTAATGATATTCATATTACGTTCAGCGCTTTGTAAGTTCTAATGCGAGTGAGACGCCTGGTTTCAGATGAGATTCGCGCCAGTAAAATAGGCTACGTCTTAAAACCCAGTGAGCTGCCTGCCAAGGCAAAGTGTTTGGCCACCATAGGGGGGTTCATCAAAGACCTATAATGCCCAAAAATGCTGCCCAAGGCGGCAGCTCACCAGGTTAAGACAGCCATAGTGATTAGAAAATAGGAGAGAGACAGGAGCGAGTGGGGATTTGAGACGAGGTATTCCAAAAAATTATTCATGGAATATTATTAATTGTTCGAGTGACAAGACTGCAAGATGGCAGTGTTTGTTGTGTTCTTCACATTGAAATGGGAGAATAAACAGAAAAAGGCAAGAACCCACAACACAGCACTTTAACAACAGACGACTGTAGCGCACCCTCATCACATTATTACTTAAGTAGTTGTATCTATATATTATTTGAATGTGGTAAGAATCTATTCTTGATCACCTCTGAATGTGGTTTCAGTGATCCAATCATGATCCGATCACAATGCATCTTGGGTGCATTTACATCTGTCATTTAATGTGGGCAAGTACAATCTGATAGCAATCCGATCATCGATAACGCAAGTTGTAAATGGGGCCAGAATGTGATAGTTTCACTTAAAATAAGGTTATTAATAAAACTCAGGAATGCAATATTTTATGTTCAATGTGTTCCTCATTTTTGCCTGAAGTTTGATGCCTTTGAATTAATAGTTATGTATACATGTGTGTATATACACTCACCTAAAGGATTATTAGGAACACCATACTAATACTGTGTTTGACTCCCTTTCGCCTTCAGAACTGCCTTAATTCTACGTGGCATTGATTCAACAAGGTGCTGAAAGCATTCTTTAGAAATGTTGGCCCATATTGATAGGATAGCATCTTGCAGTTGATGGAGATTTGTGGGATGCACATCCAGGGCACGAAGCTCCCGTTCCACCACATCCCAAAGATGCTCTATTGGGTTGAGATCTGGTGACTGTGGGGGTCATTTTAGTACAGTGAACTCATTGTCATGTTCAAGAAACCAGTTTGAAATGATTCGAGCTTTGTGACATGGTGCATTATCCTGCTGGAAGTAGCCATCAGAGGATGGGTACATGGTGGCCATAAAGGGATGGACATGGTCAGAAACAATGCTCAGGTAGGCCGTGGCATTTAAACGATGCCCAATTGGCACTAAGGGGCCTAAAGTGTGCCAAGAAAACATCCCCCACACCATTACACCACCACCACCAGCCTGCACAGTGGTAACAAGGCATGATGGATCCATGTTCTCATTCTGTTTATGCCAAATTCTGACTCTACCATCTGAATGTCTCAACAGAAATCGAGACTCATCAGACCAGGCAACATTTTTCCAGTCTTCAACTGTCCAATTTTGGTGAGCTCTTGCAAATTGTAGCCTCTTTTTCCTATTTGTAGTGGAGATGAGTGGTACCCGGTGGGGTCTTCTGCTGTTGTAGCCCATCCGCCTCAAGGTTGTGCGTGTTGTGGCTTCACAAATGCTTTGCTGCATACCTCGGTTGTAACGAGTGGTTATTTCAGGCAAAGTTGCTCTTCTATCAGCTTGAATCAGTCGGCCCATTCTCCTCTGACCTCTAGCATCAACAAGGCATTTTCGCCCACAGGACTGCCGCATACTGGATGCTTTTCCCTTTTCACACCATTCTTTGTAAACCCTAGAAATGGTTGTGCGTGAAAATCCCAGTAACTGAGCAGATTGTGAAATACTCAGACCGGCCCATCTGGCACCAACAACCATGCCACGCTCAAAATGGCTTAAATCACCTTTCTTTCCCATTCTGACATTCAGTTTGGAGTTCAGGAGATTGTCTTGACCAGGACCACACCCCTAAATGCATTGAAGCAACTGCCATGTGATTGGTTGATTAGATAATTGCATTAATGAGAAATTGAACAGGTGTTCCTAATAATCCTTTAGGTAAGTGTATATATATATATATATATATATATATATATATATATATATATATATATATATATATATATATATTCTCTAGTTCTTTGGTTAAGAGTTAACAAGAGTAACAGAGAATAACACTGTAGCTAGAATATGCGAGTATGGGGCACACATTTAAAATAAAAAATAAAATAAATTCTATGACTTACATTGAACATAGCTGTAAAGGAGATTAAGATAAAGGAAGCGGCGAGAACCGGCTTGACAATATAAATAATATTTTATGAAGAACTGAAACAAAAAGATAAACACAAAGGTGTCGGACAGCTGCCCGTAAATCTCTCTCTCTGTCCCACTGCAGTCTCCAGTCAGCCTTTATCCCTCTCTGATGCTTGATTAGCCTGATTAGGGGCCAGGTGTGTAGCATCACTGCTCTGACAATTCCAGCAGGACAATGCTCCAGCTACACATCCAGGTCAATCAAGGTGTGGATGGAGGACCACCAGATCAAAGTTTCATCATACCACGGTGGTGGAATGACCTTCCCAACTCAATCCGGGAAGCTAACTCACTCTCTATCTTCAAAAAACGGCTAAAAACACATCTTTTCCAAAAGCACTTAACCGGTCAATAAAAAAAAAAATATATAAATATATATATATATATATATAGTGAAACTTTGTAATATGGCACTTTTTGTACCACTGTCTCCCTAAGATGATTCGCTGATGTTCTTCCTCTTTTGTAAGTCGCTTTGGATAAAAGTGTCTGCCAAATGAATAAATGTAAATGTAAATGTAAGATCAAGAGCCTGTCATGGCCAGCCCAATCTCCAGACCTGAACCTCATTGAAAACCTCTGGAATGTGATCAAGAGGAAGATGGATGGTCACAAACAAAGCCGAGCTGCTTGAATGTTTGCGGCACGAGTGGCATAAAGTCACCCAACAGCAATGTGAAATACTGGCATGCCAAGACGCAAGAAAGCTGTGATTGAAAATTAGGGTTATTCCACCAAATATTGATTTCTGAACTCTTCCCAAGTTAAAACATTAGTATCGTGTTGTATAAAAATTAATATGCACTTGTTTTCTTTGCATTATTCGAGGTCTGAAATCACTGCATCTTTTTTGTTATTTTGATCAGCTGACATTTTCTGCAAATAAATGCTCTAAATGACAATATTTTTATTTGGAATTTGGGGGAAATGTTGTCAGTACGTTAGTTAAGCTCTAAAAAATCCAGCATGTTTTTTGTAAATCACCCCAGCTTCTCTATACAACAATAAGAGGTGTTCAAAGTTCAGCAGAGATGTAGATCATTAACATGAAGCCTGATCTCAACACACTCTACATAGTAAACCCATTTGCTCTGGATTCCACTAGGTGGCGACACATACAAGAGTTGAACACCAGTCTGTAAGTTAAATGAGAACTTTTTGTCTCCCAAAGTTCAGTGCTATCTGATCCACATCCTGTGGGAATAAAAACAGAGATCCCCAGAGGAATCCTTCCAAGAGAAGAATTTAGCTTGAATAATGGATGAATAAGAGTAAAGAGTAAAACACAACTGCTGTCTTCCTCCCACATTCCCAGGAAAGGCTTGTTTCCTGTATTTTGTGAAGACCCCACCCCAGAGCTCCTCAATCTTTCTTCCAGTCACAAGCTGGTGGGGGAGCGAGTGAGAAGGGACAACAGGAAGCCCACCCCCCCCAGCTTCACAGGGGTTGGATTGAGTCCAGGGCCACTGTATAACAACACCACCAGCAGCAGCAGCAGCAGCATCACACAGGAGCCTCTGTTGACTCCCACACACTGTCCCTCTCCAAATACTTCCACTTTGTTTTACAATGAAGTATAAAAACTAATTATTTTGAAAGGTTGAACCAAATGTTCTACTGTGTGGCTATGTCATAGCTATTAGAGTCCCACATTTTTAAGCATACAAATACTAAAAGTATAAAAGGCCACATCACCGCGCTACCACCTCAGGGTGTAAATATATATATATTTTTACACACACATCCCAAGTCACTTAACTTAAAAAATAATCGCATATTGGAAATTTGGTGCCCAGCATTAGCGTAACCACAGAAGACAACTCTTTATTTGCATATAGTACGGGAATCAAAGACATTTAGGCTAAGTCTACATTAATCCGGATACATTTGAAATGGCGTTCGAAATGTTCTCCGTCCACACTGAAATGTATGAAAAAGCTTAAATAATGTTACTGCGCATGTGGAAAATCCCTCATGTTCTGTCGCCGGACACCAATTCTGAGTAAATTTCCCTTTGCCTTTGAAGGAACGCAATGTGATGGTTGTACAAAGTAACATTTATTTTTTAACAACACTATCAAAGTGAGTATCAAGTACAACAGTGCTGCTATAAAACGGGCCGCCATCTTGATTGTTTTGGTTGGATAGATCACATATTCAGATGTAAAGCGAAAACTGCATTTTAAAATGTATCCACTTTGGAGTGCATTTTCAAAAAGCTCAGTTTTCGCAGACAAAAACGCTGTCTCAGTGTGGACGGAAGGCCAAAACGGAGAGAAAAAGATGCGTTTTCAAACGAAAATGTATTAGTGGACAAGGCCTAGCATAAATGAAATGTGCATTTCCAATCGGACAGCAATTCGGTCAGTAAAAACACAAAGTGACCAAGTGTAAATACCCCCTATGAGAGCATTAAGGCAAATTATATGTTTAACATGTTTGCTTTATATGTTTTAATAGAGTCTCTGATTTAATCTACAGTGGCAAAAATTTGGATTTATTTCAGTGAATCAGTTTTAACTGTCTGTTTCAATGTATCGACTAAGATCGTCTAACGTTTTAATACTATCCCTGCTTTAAAGTTTAATAGCAATTTGAACAGCAAATGGTGTTACAGTTCAGTGAATAATTTCTTTTGATCTTTCCGTTTCAATAGATAAATTCAAAACTCTTATTCAATGATTCGTTCGCATCATCGCTCAATGCTCACAGAAGTCTCTGTGTGGCATTTTCCATGTATTAAAATGTTTTTGTAAAATATATTCAGGTAAACACAGCTGATCATTATTATGTATTATAATATTGGTTCACATAAATGAAAACAATTAAACATCATTCATCCTAGTGTTCATTAAGAAAACATGACTTGATTAGTTTAAACTAGAATTTTACTGTAATTTAAATTTTGAATCTACATTAAAAGGTCCCTCAGATATTTAAGCAGGTAAATGACTGCTATAAAACAGTCAATATTTAAGACCCTTTTACCTTAAATCTACACTTCGCATTTAGCCATATACAAGCGGGGCCTGTATATTTATAGTAAAAACTTAAATATTGATCTTTTTTTAATCACCCAGACTTATCAAATCGCTTCTGAAGACATGGATTTAACCACTGGAGTCATATTGATTACTTTTATGATGCCTTTATGTGATTTGGACCTTCTGAGTTCTGATCAATATTCAATTGCATTGTGAGGACCAACAGAGCTGAGATATTCTTCTAAAATTCTTCATTTGTGTTCTGTGCAGAAGGAAAGTCATTCACATCTGAGGTGAGGGTGAGTAAATGATGAGAGAATTTAAATTTTTGGGTGAAATATCACTTTAAATTTCAGAGCAAATAAATAAATAATGTAATGTTGATATATGTATGTGAATTGCATAGTGTGAAAAATTCAGATCTAGCCTAATTGTTTCAGCTATATTTGCAAACATTCTGTAGAATTTAACCCTGTCTGGCATGAACTAGACCCAACAACACAACGGCATTCCAAATTGAGCCTATTAAACTAGAATTTCACAAGCTCGCTCCACATTTGATCCCTTTTTTAAGATCAATCAGATGCCAAGCAGCCAGCTGGGAGACATCAAACTCTTGATTTGAATACACAGAGGAATTTTACACTTCGAGGTCTTTTCTTTACTTCTTTCAGTTTCCCTCCATTTATTTCTTGTTTTTTCCCACTAGGTTGGCCTGAACTCTCTCACACCTATAGTCTCATTTACCTGCTTGTTTTTGTATTTCCTCAGGTATCGCGGTGACACCAGACACTCAGAGTTGATGTCGGTGGTGATGGGCTCTATGATCTGAGGGTCAGGATTCATGTGCTGCATCTTCAGGAAGGATAGGATGTTCTGCACCTCCAGGTTATAAGAACTGTCTGCCATTGTCTTCCCTTTAGAGGCCAGACGACAGGCCGCCATCCACTGAGCGTACTGCTTCTCCTAATGAAAAGGAAAACAGTCAACTGATGAGTTTGATCCCATGAGCAGAGTAACACCACAAGTAAATCATGTAACACACAGTTTGATTGCTGTTTGGAAGTAAGGAGTGAAGTAATGTACTACTACTTGAATAGTCCAACCCAAACTCTATGATAATCTGGTCTCTAGATATGGCTTGTCTCCATCCTTCAATTAAATCATCAGCACTGTCTGAGACATTTCCATAGATTGTCAGTCTGAACTAACAGACTGAGGGTGTGAGGTGATTCATTTTAAAAGAACGTGCAGTATTATATATCAGTGTCATTAAAACTTATCTCTCACCATGTCACACCGCAGCCAGATCTCATTCATACCGTCTGCTACGGGGATTAGCAGCTTGATGTTGAATTTCTGACCAGAGATGTTCACATCTGGTGTGACTTCACAGCCTACAGAGAAACAACAGATGAGATGCAGTGTGCATTTGGTAAACCGTATTTGCCATGTGTTCACAGTGTGTGTTTACCTCTCAGGTTCATTTGGTGTGCTGGCGTGCCGAGCGCCTCCTCACGGCTCTTGTAGCAGGAGATTGTTATGTCTTTGAACGTGCACCAGTACTGCTTGTATCCTTTTAGAGTGAGTTTCTTTGGTCTGATGTATTAAGCAAAAAACAATAAAAATTAAAGAAAAATTACTCAACTCCTTGAATCACAGGGCTGGAGAAATATTTACATAAGGCCGAAGGTGAGATCATTGATTCAGCTTCCTGATAATTATTTTAAATAAAGCTTGATGAGGCTTATAATCTTAAAAGCCTCTATAACTTCAATTTTAGAGTTCAACTCACTTGAAGACTTTCACATAGTCGGCCAGTTCAGGAATGGATGTAATGTCACCCTGAGAACAAAAATAAGAGTCAAGTTTGTCGAAATGTGCGTTTGTGTGCAATATTACACATATTTCTGCTAAGGAAAGAATCATGCTTTAGATGAAACTCTTCTGTGAGCTGGAGTGTCTGCAGAGATAATGGTATCAGTACCAATGTGTTGGACGTTTTTCCTCCCTCCAGTGTGATCTCTAGATCTGACAGTGCAGCATCCACCTCATCAACCTCTTTCTCGCTGTTGTTCATGTGATTGTCTGAAGACATGATGGACAGCTTGTTGATGTGGTACTGCAAATGAAAAATGTAGGGCTTTATTTGAATTAATCATGATATACCAATGAATTAATCAAATTCAATCACAAATATAAATATTTGCTTAGAATGCCCCTAAAATAACAATGATTCAACATATGATGATTCAATAATTGCTTTAGAAGGTAACATATTGTTTATGTCCATATTATTGAACATAAGCCAATCATTGGCCTACAGTCCATCGAAATCAACTTTTTAAATTGAATTAGTCAATCTGTCTGAGATAGATTTATTCTAAGGGATTTTCAAGTATGCGTCAATGTACACATGCATCAGATGGACACATTTGAAGCGTCTCACTTTGGTTGAATTGTGCCATAAAAACAGCTTTTTTAGGTCGCCGTATCAAGTTTAATGTAGTTTGAAACGTAAAAAAATACATCTCAAGATCTCTGCATTCAGAGTTGTGCTCCATCCAGCTGTATTTGAAATCAAGAACACAGCCTCATCTTATGCTGTCGCTACTGACAAGCAAGCCTGAGTGTAGTTTGTTCTCTGTACAGCTGGAGTTTTGCTTACTGCCCACTGCTGAAAACAGGTGGTTCTTCAAGCTTGAATTGCTCCTTTGGTAGTAGCATTCCTTATTACAGTCCGAGGATGATTAATTGCATACATTTAATAGAATTAATCACACTAAACCTGTTAAATTGATAGCCCAAGAAAAAAAAAAGAGACATTCAAAGTTACAGATGTACTGACTGTATTCAGCCCTGCCCCTTTTCAGCACTGGGCACTTCCATGTTTTGCCTCTTGCCTTCCGGTTTGAACTGAAACTACTGTTACCTCACATTTTTAATAGGCTATAGATGGAAAATAATATAAAACATGTATTCCCATGTACTGTATGTGTGTGAATATAGTATCACACTTCCTCCGTCTCGGTTTTACGCTCATAAAATATGCTTGCATTAACTATAACGCAATTGGTGAATGGCATGAGAAGATGTGCAGAGGTGTATTACAAATATTTTTAAATGTTGGCTTTTCATGAGGCATATCAGTACATCAACGGAGGTAAGGAAGGATCTTGTGCATTTATGAATGAAGTACTTTTGTTTTTAAATCTCCCACTGAACACTTTTAAATACTCATGATAACTTTTGGGCAACTCTACAACTTGTAAATCCACTTCTCTTGCTAATTACACTTTGAAATCAACACCATACAGACCTATTTAGCAACCACTGGACCGGGCGTTCAAAAGACAACATTTTCAAGATGGCTGCATAAGGTCAATAATAGAGAAAATGCACAATGAAAAACATGAGTATTCGTCAAAGTTAAACATAGACACTAAAAGAACAATACTTGCAGGTCTGATCTTTTGTAGGCTAAAGTTTGCAGCATGGTCATTTATATTTTGTTGGTTTTTAGAAGGTTTTAGATATATTAGAAAGCCAAATATGGCAATAATGAAAGGCCATGTCCACACTAATCCATTTTCAGTTTTCTAATGCAATTCTACGCTGTTCTAATGTTGATGAGAGGCTTAAACGTAGCAAAATAAATGTGCAAAGTATCACAAGTTGCCGACAAATGTTATATATCTTTTAAATTCGTTTTTTAAACCTGGCAAATACAATTTCTGTGATGTATTGAGAATTGTGGTCACAAATTCTGCAAGTTTAAACCTGTCCCCAAGGTAATTTTATTAAGCTGGTTAAAATAAGAAAGGTTTTGTCAAAATTGTGAGAATCAGTCTCAGAAGAGTTAATGAAAATGGGATGAAAATTTCAATTTCATGTCATCCTATTTGGTGTCTTTAACTACAATGCACTATCATTAAAACACATACAGTACTTTTGTATTGTGCAACAACATGTTCTCACAAGATTCCAATTAGCTGTTACTGAGTTTGAGGGTTGGGGTTTAGGGCACGGTTTGGGGTAAGGTGTGGTTTAAGGTTAGGGGTAAGGTTATTTAAACTGTAACTACAGGTTTAACCACAGATGTCATTAAATGCAAGCATTATAAATATAAGTACACAGCAACAACAAGTATGTACATAATAAATACATTTTATAAATGCATAACTACAGTGTAGTTAAAAGTTCACAACACCCCACTTTTTAGTAGAGTTGAGCATTTTTTTTCACTCAGCATGTCCTGGATTCAAACTTGCGACACCAGGTGTGGTAGTCAGTGTCTTTACTTGCAGAGCTACCCATGCCCCCCTCTCACCACATTTTTAAAAGATGCCCTCATCTTTTAAATCTCAGTGGGAGTGATCAGCATCGGAGTGGAGGGGAGAAGGGGGAGTGAACCCAACAACTGTCTGATCTAGTAACTCTAGCTTTATTTCAATAACCAAAGATTCTCACAACTGCTTATAACAGAATACACATATAAACACTGTTTTGTAAGCTCACAGATTCACACTGCTCATTTTATATCTGTAATTTACCGTCATTTCCGGACTATAAGCCGCAACTTTTTTCCCACGCTTTGAACCTCGCGGCTTAAACAACGACGCGGCTAATATATGGATTTTTCCCGCTTTCAAATTTTATTTAAAAAAAAAAAAAACATTCTGTGACGTGCTCAGTTTTTTGGCGGCGTGAAGCTTTCATTAGACCAATGAAATTGCCGAACGGGTTAAGGTCAAACAACTTTTTTGTTTACTGTTTAGATTAAATCGAGCGCGCTCAAACTTCCCATCATTCTGATTACGGTAGTCATTTAGTCACCCTCAAGACACGGAGAAATGCATATGATGCAGCTTTCAAGTTGAAGGCGATTGATCTGGCTGTTGGAAAAGGAAATAGAGCTGCTGCACGGGAGACGTTGGAAACAGCAGCGTGTAAGGTATGGCGGAGGATCAGTGGCCTTAACAGATTCACGAACAAACAAGAACTTACTGTTAAAAACCCCCCTAATTACTGAAATAGCGCCAACCAGCCTCCACAAGCACAATAAATGTATTGACAAAGAGACAATGAACTATTGACAGAGAACCGCATGTGACATCCGCATGCTCACCACGTGCATATCGTGTGGACAGGAAGGGGGAAACTTTGAACGTAAAAATGTGTGTGTGTGTGTGTTTTTCAGTTAAACACAGAACTGCATATTGCTAATGAAATACGTGTAATCCCTGTATGTTGTGTATTTCTGAGGTATATCAAACTCGTTAGAACTGTTTCATTGTGTGTTTTAAACTCTGAGGCCTCATATTTAATAGCCTCAGTGTATATTCCCTTATTAAGTGTACTAAATATACCTTTCTTGGTATCAAATTAAACCTTACGATTTGTCCGAGCTGAATTCGAATATAAGATCTCTGTAGAATGATATTACGCGATGTTTTACTATCTTTTGAGTCATTCAGCCCAAAATCTCTTACTGTCATAAACATGCAAATGAGCTTTGACAAAGGAACTCTCTCATGCCCAGAGTAATGGAGGCCTTTACGACCTCCAAAGGAATGTTCAGAGAAGTGCTGACCCTCCCTTCATTCTCTTACTGAGAAAGAGAAATGAACCCTGTTAATCCTATATATATATTCTATATATCCATGTAGCGAATCAGCTCTATATTCTTCCACCATTAGGTAGCGAATCAGCTCTATGAAATATTAATAATCAATCATAACTTGTTATAATCGATTATGAATATTTGGATCAGTTAATCGGGTTAACTTGATGTAGCTACATTAACATTACAACCAAATACTCGGTTCATCCCGTGAACACTCAATTTTGGTTATTAATTAATTAATTAATAGAAATGTACATTTCCGGGCAAGGGAAATGTCTTTCTTACTAAGTATTAAGAGCAAGTAGTCAAAATCTATGATTAGTGACTTTAGATATGAGCTTGAGACACAGACAACTTTACATGTGACATGAACAAGACTTTATTAACTAGACTAAACATTTAAACTACTCTAACATACATATACATACATTCATACAGTTTACCAAGGGAAAGAGGGCTGAAGCAGAATACAGGAAGGCAAGAAGTTATAGCATTGTTTGAAGTTCAGCAGATCAACAGCCTGAGCAAACCATCATATTAGTTCTGACACGCCATTTTTAGAAAGGGGTTAAGGATACTTAATGTATCAAATAATGAGACTAAGTTTGATACTTGCATGTCCCATTTGAATTAAACTGTCCTGATGCAATTTGTTGAGGCTCCAGTTGATCTTTGATGATGTTGTCTTGATGAGAGAGAACCAGTGAGAGTCAGAGGATCTTGGTGAATGGGCAGTCGAGGCCGTAGCCTGGCACATGCTTGGGAGTCCTTGGGGCCTTCTAGTTTGGCATCATTCAGCGAGAGAGTGAGAGAGCACAAGGCTCAGAGAACCAGAAAGGCAGGAAGCCGGAGGAGCATAACAGAGCTAAGAGATAAGAGAGAGGATAGAGCTAAGAAGAGGATGAGAGGAAGTGGGCTGAGCAATTTTATACCCTCGGAAACAGGTCCCACCTCTCATTGGCTCGACCAATAAGAAGGGTTTGAGTTCTAGGCGGAATTTGGTTTATTGCTCTTTGTTGTAAAATTGCCCATTGCATGTGCAAGAAAGAAAATAGGAAATATACTTTTAATACTAATATGTTGTTGTTATCGACATATCATGTACACAGTCATTTCAATCTTCAAAATACCAAGTTATAGAGACCAAATATGCCACACATATGATTTTGGTTAACCATAGTATGCAAAGTCTGAAACATTAACCCATTAGTTTGCAAGAAAACATAGATCAAGCACATTTAAGGGAAAATGTGAGATGGCACATTAGATACATGTCAATATTTATCACATGGATATATAGAATATATATATAGGATTAACAGGGTTCATTTCTCTTTCTCAGTAAGAGAATGAAGGGAGGGTCAGCACTTCTCTGAACATTCCTTTGGAGGTCGTAAAGGCCTCCATTACTCTGGGCATGAGAGAGTTCCTTTGTCAAAGCTCATTTGCATGTTTATGACAGTAAGAGATTTTGGGCTGAATGACTCAAAAGATAGTAAAACATCACGTAATATCATTCTACAGAGATCTTATATTCGAATTCAGCTCGGACAAATCGTGAAGGTTTAATTTGATACCAAGAAAGGTATATTTAGTACACTTAATAAGGGAATATACACTGAGGCTATTAAATATGAGGCCTCAGAGTTTAAAAACACACAACTAAACAGTTCTAACGAAGTTTGATATACCTCAGAAATACACAACATACAGGGATTACACGTATTTCATTAGCAATATGCAGTTCTGTGTTTAACTGAAAACACACACACACACACACATTTTACGCTCAAAGTTTCCTTCCTGTCCACACGATAAGCACGCGGTGAGCATGCGGATGTCACATGCGTTCTCTGTCAATAGTTCATTGTCTCTTTGTCAATACATTTATTGTGCTTGTGGAGGCTGGTTGGCTTATTTCAGTAATTAGGGGTTTTTAACAGTAAGTTCTTGTTTGTTCGGGAATCTGTTAAGGCACTGATCCTCCGCCATACCTTACAGTCCCCTTTTTCGCCAGGTGGTGTCCCTGTTGGAGACATCATCGGATCTACAATCATCACAATGGCGGATGGCAGGTGAATCATGAGGGTTTTGTAGCAGGTGGTTGTTCCACGGTGGGTGATGTAGACAGTAGCCACATCCAGGTCTCTGCAGCAGGTGCAGAGGCAGCAGGTGCAGAGGCAGCAGGTGCCTTGACAGTGTGTCACCTGTCATTATGAAGTCAGTTTGTTTGAGGCAGGTGCTTGTTTGTGGCTGCAGGGAGTGGTTATGGGCATTGTGTAGTGTGGAGAGAGTTTCAGACTGACCTAGTACTGGTAGCAAAAGGGCAGCAGGTGGCCGTCAGCCCTTGGTTCGGCACCTAGTCACCAGGTGTCTGAAGTCTGCAGTGTTACTCTGCTCTGGCAGCAGTGCTGACTTGAGCTTGCCTGAGTGGTGTTGGGCAAGAGTCAGAGGTTTGTTCTTCCCAGTACTCCTCAGGGGAGTTCTGTTCCAGGAGCTCTTTGCTAGTGCTAGCAGCTCTTGTAACTCAGTAACAGGCGCTTCTAGCTGTCTTTGTGCAGCCTCTGTTTGGCACCTGTTTGAAAGGTGTACAGGAGGATGTTGTTGTAGACTGCTGTGGGACGCCCTGTGGTGTTTGCTGGGTGAGGCCTTGTGTTTGTTAAAGGCCTTCTGTGTCAGGTCACGCAGTTGTTGGATAGGCATTGTGTGGGGCAGGCCATAATGCCTAAATGGTGACTTACCATAGGATGGAGGTTTCGAGGAAAAGGCACTTGAAGCTGGTGTCCTCCTCCATCCCAGGTTTGTTGCGAGCCCGGCAAGCTCTGCCTGAGTCTGTGGTAGTAAACATAGGGAGTTTCATGCCGACCCTGTTTGGTGTCTAGGGCAGCCATCAGTCCGCTTTTAGACTCTGAGAATTCCCTTATGATGGCTTGTTTCAGCTGCTGGTAGTTAGACTGGATGTTTTCTGGCTGTCGAGCCAGAAAGCGCCGCAACTCTGGGCTGGACGTGATCCAGATCAGATGGAGTCTATCTTGATGGTTCACACTCATCAAAGACTGCAGGTGAAAGTCAATGTCTCGCAGGTAAGCGTGGACGCCGTGGTCTCCTGCAAGCTCTGGTGTAAATGCAGGGATATGTCTGGCCATTCGGTTGAGGTCTTTGAGTGTCGCTACACGTGTCGCTTCAAGATTCGCCTGAATCAATCCTTTTCCTTCCGCTGCTGCAGAAGCTTTAAGGAAACTGTCCGATGACGGTTAAGCAGAGGGGTTTGTCTCCCCTTTGTAAATCTGTGCTTGGCTGGGGAGGTTTCTCTGCTGATTGCAAGTGGGGAGTGAGATGTCTCTCCTGCTGTGGTTCCTTTGCAGCAGGTAAGAGTGTCTCAGTTCTCGCTGGACCATGTCAAGTTCATCTTTGGTGTTGTCCAGCTGCTGAGTCAGCACTTTAACTTCAGCTCTGGACACATTCAGTTGACCTTCACAGGCCATGATTCTGGCATCTTTGTCCAAGAGTTCAGAATTTGCTGTTTTTAACAGTGAATCTTTGTGAAAGAGTACCTTTTCCAGGTGCTCTCTGGCTGTCTTTTCCAACTGCTCTTGTTGTTTAGCAGCTGTCAGAGCCGCTTGAAGTCTGTGGATTACCTCCTGTGACTCCCTTCTGCCAGGGTCCTTGTGTCTGTCCTGAGCCTCCATCTCTAGCTGGTCTATGCGGTTTTTAGCATGTGTCAGCTCCGCTTGGGACTCAGTGATCTGGCGCTTGAGGTTGTTTACCTCCTGTTTCAAACCTGTGAGGTTGTGGGCCAGGACGATAACCTCAGTCAGATATTTGTGCTCATACCTCTGGTTTGAGTCGCCTGTCATTAGTTCTTTTCCCTCGCTTTCCAGTTGCTTTTTGTTCTGTTGCTGAAGGTCGCCAGCAGCCATGGATAAAAGGGTGTTCCTCAAAACACCTAGCCAGTCCTTTTGGCCTGCCATCTGGGCAGTTAGGCTGAGCATCTGCAACATTTTGGCACACTTCTGGTGAGAGTAAGGGCAAGAGACTAATGCAAGATCAAACAGAATTTGGAGCTAAAGGCAAAGTGAGACAGCAAGGTGTATAATGTACAGCTAGGTTTTGCTAGGTGTGGTTAACAATTGAAATGTGTTCCTGATTATTACTATCTTAGCTGCAAATAGCAGGATGCTCAGATTTGTGTGGATCTGAGTGGCTTTGCTAAAAGAGCGTAAGCCTAGATTTAATAAATGACTTAAGATGTTTCTTTGGGTCAAATTATTTATCAGCACTTACTGATAGCATACAACAGGCTTGATCTTTGAACACATGAAGAGGAGAAAGAAAGAGGAAGAAAAGAGCTTTCCTATTAGATTGTGTCTATTAGTGGTGCTCAAAATTATGCCATAGAAATCGCCTAGATTACTAGTGTAGCTGGCTCATAAAATTTAAGCAACTTGTTGCAAATAAACACAAAATCGAGAAGAAAAGTATGTCTAGTTACTTTTGCAGTTTTATGGGGAAATAAAACCACACTAGACCAAGAGGGTTAAATGGGAAAATGAATAGCTGACTTCTATTATTAGTAAAAATAATAAAAAGACTTGAAGAAGTGATTAAAATAGCAGAATAACCTTGTATTGGGAATAATCAATAGCACTTATGATTAACAATTAGATTTGCTTTGGACATCATTCTATAGTTGGTCACAGCTGTTATGTGTTCAAGACCACACAATGTGTTTGTCCCTCTATAAAGTTTAGTCAACGTGCCATTGAAAGTTCCTAATAACTATAAAAATTATTCTCTATCTAAACAGTTTACATGTAATTAAGTTTTTAGATTTAATTAACAAAGTAACTGTAAATTTAGCTGAACAGCTGCTCAGTAAGGGATGCACCTGAAAGGTGCAGGTGAAGTTAGATGAGAAGAATTAAAGTTAAGGAAAGAGAAAGTGAAAATTCAGAAACCAGAAATGGGGTTAAAGGAAAATGGTTTAGATCACTTCACTCTGCATGCACACAAGCTGTAGATAAAGGCTTCATGTAAATTATGCTAGCAGCTAACTGTTGAAGCTATTAGTTAGCTTAGCCTAAGCTAAGGGGCTGCTAAGTTGGGTTAGCTTAGCCACCTAGGCTGGTTTGTTTACAAAATGGCGTCGGAAGGAAACACATGTGCTATCTGGAGTGAGCACTTCCTGTGACAAGTCGTTGTCATGGGAACCAATGCACTTCAGAGTTTCAGTGAGTGAAACACAGTTTTGATCACCAGGAAGCTAAGCCTTTTAGATGCACAGATAAAGTTTAGATGAAGGACATCAATCTAACTATAATTTGTAAGGCCTTTATACTGTGAAAAGGGGAGCATCGCCCAAATCTACATTTATATAACACTGTACTGAGATTTCTTCATCAGAAACAGGTTAAGCAATCAATTCTGGTACAGTTTACATGCCGCTGAGCTGAGATTCCTTCATCAAAACAGACTTACACTTTAATACTGAAATTAGGTTTCTTCGCTAAAATCATATTACTCGTACACTGATACCTTTTGAAAATATGCTTAAATGTGTTAAGACTCTTTCAATTACAGTAGAGATGTCAATTCAAGCCATCACTTTATCCGCGATCCAAACAAGCCAGCAACTAGTGAAGCAAATGCCGCTTCGCATGTCATGTCCTATTCTGACCGAATTATTCAATGCACACTTTTAAGTTGACAGTGGTTAAAGCTCATAACCTTTGTTTAATCATGCCCGCGTCATTCTCCACCATTATGTAGCTAATCAGCTCTATATTCTTCCACCATTAGGTAGCTTAATCAGTTCTATGAAATATTAATAATCAATCATAACTTGTTATAATCGATTATGAATATTTGGATCAGTTAATCGGGTTAACTTGATGTAGCTACATTAACATTACAACCAAATACTCGGTTCATCCCGTGAACACTCAATTTTGGTTATTAATTAATTAATTAATAGAAATGTACATTTCCGGGCAAGGGAAATGTCTTTCTTACTAAGTATTAAGAGCAAGTAGTCAAAATCTATGATTAGTGACTTTAGATATGAGCTTGAGACACAGACAACTTTACATGTGACATGAACAAGACTTTATTAACTAGACTAAACATTTAAACTACTCTAACATACATATACATACATTCATACAGTTTACCAAGGGAAAGAGGGCTGAAGCAGAATACAGGAAGGCAAGAAGTTATAGCATTGTTTGAAGTTCAGCAGATCAACAGCCTGAGCAAACCATCATATTAGTTCTGACACTCTTTTAGAAAGGGGTTAAGGATACTTAATGTATCAAATAATGAGACTAAGTTTGATACTTGCATGTCCCATTTGAATTAAACTGTCCTGATGCAATTTGTTGAGGCTCCAGTTGATCTTTGATGATGTTGTCTTGATGAGAGAGAGAACCAGTGAGAGTCAGAGGATCTTGGTGAATGGGCAGTCGAGGCCGTGAGCCTGGCACATGCTTGGGAGTCCTTGGGGCCTTTAGTTTGGCATCATTCAGCTGAGAGAGTGAGAGAGCACAAGGCTCAGAGAACCAGAAAGGCAGGAAGCCAGAGGAGCATAACAGAGCTAAGAGATAAGAGAGAGGATAGAGCTAAGAAGAGGATGAGAGGAAGTGGGCGCAGCAATTTTATACCCTCGAAACAGGTCCCACCTCTCATTGGCTCGACCAATAAGAAGGGTTTGAGTTCTAGGCGGAATTTGGTTTATTGCTCTTGTTGTAAAATTGCCCATTGCATGTGCAAGAAAGAAAATAGGAAATATACTTTTAATACTAATATGTTGTTGTTATCGACATATCATGTACACAGTCATTTCAATCTTCAAAATACCAAGTTATAGAGACCAAATATGCCACACATATGATTTTGGTTAACCATAGTATGCAAAGTCTGAAACATTAACCCATTAGTTTGCAAGAAAACATAGATCAAGCACATTTAAGGGAAAATGTGAGATGGCACATTAGATACATGTCAATATTTATCACATGGATATATAGAATATATATATAGGATTAACAGGGTTCATTTCTCTTTCTCAGTAAGAGAATGAAGGGAGGGTCAGCACTTCTCTGAACATTCCTTTGGAGGTCGTGAAAGGCCTCCATTACTCTGGGCATGAGAGAGTTCCTTTGTCAAAGCTCATTTGCATGTTTATGACAGTAAGAGATTTTGGGCTGAATGACTCAAAAGATAGTAAAACATCGCTGAATATCATTCTACAGAGATCTTATATTCGAATTCAGCTCGGACAAATCGTAAGGTTTAATTTGATACCAAGAAAGGTATATTTAGTACACTTAATAAGGGAATATACACTGAGGCTATTAAATATGAGGCCTCAGAGTTTAAAACACACAACTAAACAGTTCTAACGTAGTTTGATATACCTCAGAAATACACAACATACAGGGATTACACGTATTTCATTAGCAATATGCAGTTCTGTGTTTAACTGAAAACACACACACACACACACACATTTTTACGCTCAAAGTTTCCTTCCTGTCCACACGATAAGCACGCGGTGAGCATGCGATGTCACATGCGTTCTCTGTCAATAGTTCATTGTCTCTTTGTCAATACATTTATTGTGCTTGTGGAGGCTGGTTGGCTTATTTCAGTAATTAGGGGTTTTTAACAGTAAGTTCTTGTTTGTTCGGGAATCTGTTAAGGCACTGATCCTCCGCCATACCTTACATCCATGTGATAAATATTGACATGTATCTAATGTGCCATCTCACATTTTCCCTTAAATGTGCTTGATCTATGTTTTCTTGCAAACTAATGGGTTAATGTTTCAGACTTTGCATACTATGGTTAACCAAAATCATATGTGTGGCATATTTGGTCTCTATAACTTGGTATTTTGAAGATTGAAATGACTGTGTACATGATATGTCGATAACAACAACATATTAGTATTAAAAGTATATTTCCTATTTTCTTTCTTGCACATGCAATGGGCAATTTTACAACAAAGAGCAATAAACCAAATTCCCGCCTAGAACTCAAACCCTTCTTATTGGTCGAGCCAATGAGAGGTGGGACCTGTTTCCCGAGGGTATAAAATTGCTGCGCCCACTTCCTCTCATCCTCTTCTTAGCTCTTCCTCGCTCACTCTTAGCCCTCTCTCTTGTCGCTTATTTCTGCTTCTCTGGTCCTCTGAGCCTTGTGCTCTCTCACTCTCTCGCTGAATCATGCCAAACTAGAAGGCCCCAAGGACTCCCAAGCGTGTGCCAGGCTACGTACGGCCTTGTCTTTCCATTCACCAAAGATATCAAGACAACATCATCAAAGATCAACTGGAGCCTCAACAAATTGCATCAGGACAGTTTAATTCAAATGGGACATGCAAGTATCAAACTTAGTCTCATTATTTGATACATTAAGTATCCTTACCCCTTTCGAAAAAGGGCGTGTCAGAACTAATATGATGGTTTGCTCAGGCTGTTGATCTGCTGAACTTCAAACAATGCTATAACTTCTTGCCTTCCTGTATTCTGCTTCAGCCCTCTTTCCCTTGGTAAACTGTATGAATGTATGTATATGTATGTTAGAGTAGTTTAAATGTTTAGTCTAGTTAATAAAGTCTTGTTCATGTCACATGTAAAGTTGTCTGTGTCTCAAGCTCATATCTAAAGTCACTAATCATAGATTTTGACTACTTGCTCTTAATACTTAGTAAGAAAGACATTTCCCTTGCCCCGGAAATGTACATTTCTATTAATTAATTAATTAATAACCAAAATTGAGTGTTCACGGGATGAACCGAGTATTTGGTTGTAATGTTAATGTAGCTACATCAAGTTAACCCGATTAACTGATCCAAATATTCATAATCGATTATAACAAGTTATGATTGATTATTAATATTTCATAGAGCTGATTCACTACCTAATGGTGGAAGAATATAGAGCTGATTCGCTACAAGCGTGATGAATTGACTCAGTGCAAAAAGACAACTAAAGCTGAGGCTATTCAACACCGACACCGAAGGAGATGACTTCAGTGGTTTCATGTGCACAAGAGGAGGAAGATAGTGACCAATGACTTTCTTGCTAGGCTACAGTTTACTGCTAATTTTTTATTTTTTGTTACAAGCCGTGTGTGGCAGCGGGGGCGTGATCAAGTGCCCGTCCGGGAGAGAAAAGCGGTAAGGGCGCTTCCACCTGAGCTAATGTCTAACACCTGTGTCTAATTTCAGTAAGCGTGGGGAGAGCGGCATAAAAAGGCAGCAGAGAGAGTGTGAGTGAGAGAGTGACAGACAGAAACACGTCAGTCTAGTGTTGGCACATAGAAGACCAAGAATTGAGAAACTTTATAAAATTGATTGTAAACATTGCTGTGGCCATTAAAAGCCTTACCTGGAACGTCAAGTGCCCTGCTTCACGTGTCCTTCTTGGGAAAACTGTCACACTGGCACCAGTGTGACAGTTTTCAGCACTTGATGTAAGTGCCCTTAGCGCTTTTCTCTCCCGGACGGGCGCTTGACCACGCCCCCGCTGTCACACCGTGTTTCGTTAAAGCCTATTTATTTTTGTTACAAGCCGTGTTTCGTTAAAGCCTGTGTTAACTTCATTTGTTTCAATGTACTGGTAGGCACTTGCAAGCCAAGGTGCGGCTTATTTATGTTTAAAATAATATTTTTTTTTAAATTTAGTGAGTGCAGCTTATATTCAGGTGCTCAATAGTCCGGAAATTACGGTAATACGCAAATAAATGCCAAGCCATGTACACTGTATTGAAAATATGTTTACGTTTTTAACACTTTTATAACTTTTGAGACTTATTCTAAGACGATGATTTACAAATATAAGTGCTTAGATTGGAGTACACATTCACAGGATGGATGAATGGATAAAAAAAATAGAGATTGTGTCCAGGACATTCAATGTAAACTGTGTCTTAAACAAGTCAGAGTCGGTCCACCTCACCGCATATTTCGAAGCACTCATGTTAATAAATGCATTCTGAAGGAACATTTAAAAGGTGTTGCCTTTGACTAAGGGCCTGTCATGTCCCTCTGTCAGCAGCGCGTAGGGGGACTTGCTTCACGGTACAATAAATTCTCTCAAATGAGGCACTGGTGAGTTTGAAGCGCTGGTCATGTGCATGGCAACGACACACTGAGGTGCTCGCTTGCGCCATCTCATGAATAATATCGAGAACACCCGTGACGTAGATGTGCTGAAATTCAATAGAAAGCATTATAAGTTACCAATGAAAAACCTTGTATGTCATGACTTGTGACGTTGACTCAATGTTCATTTCAAACCTGGAGATGGAAATAGCCCGAAAATGTTCACGTTTCCTCTTATACACAGACTACACTTGTACTAGAGTGAACAGCTGGCTTGAGCAATTATCGCATATTTCACTCATGCATAACTCTGGTTTTAAAGGAAGAACAAAGACATGTCTATGTCCCCATCTCTCTTCTCAGACAAGACTGATTAGTGAGTGAATGACATACTGTTTCTTCCTAGCATTCAAAAATTTCTAAAATTTGAAATGACCAATCGTGAAAGTTAGACGGGCTGATGTTTGGAGGCAATGAGCTCTTCTTCTTCCAGAAGTAACACACAGCGTGGTGTGGACTGACAGGCAGGGACAGAGTAACTAATTTAAACTCACTATGTAAACAGTGAAAAACGACACAGCTGATACGTTTCCACAAACCCTGAGCTTGAAAAACCAACACCTCAACAGAGCTCAAATGCTGGGTGGTCCTCTGCGTCCTGCCCCCTCTATATATACATAACGTGAAGACAGTGTGGCGTCCAGAGGCGTTGTCACTCCACATTTATGAGGGTCAAAAATAGTGGGGTCACCCGAGCAGGGAAAACAAATGTACATATCTTCCAATGTTAATTACAAATGCAGCCAAATGTCTGAACACTGCTGATGTTGTATCTTCAAAGCTGAAGTCCAGGCACAAAGCCAATTTAATTCATTAAAAGGGCAAGAGGAGCCGAGTGAGGACTGCAAGCTGTCACAGCACTGGCTTACACAGCAATCCAAACACAGCGTAACGCAAACAGAGGCACATACCTGCAGGGCGGCGAACATCATCATCTCTTCCTCGGTGCATTCAATCTCCTCCAGCAGGATGGCCCATTTCGCCTGCTCATATAGCTGGTTCACTCTGATGGCGTCATACTGTAGGGGTCAAGATAGTTTAAAAACACAACACCTTTGAATGTGCTCTATCCAGAAACAAAATAAGCTACACTGTCCTAACAGAGTGACTGAGCAATTCCTTACAGTGAGACCACAGTGCACAGCAATAAAAGGTCATCTTATTACATACAGTATGGGAAATCTCTTAAAAATGAATGCTGAAATGGTTTGTGTTTATTTTACTATTCGTTTAGAAAATCAGTTTTAAACATGTACTAATTTGTATTCTTATAACAGATTTTCATAGTTTAATATTGAAAGTCTGCGTTTGGGAGAAGGATAAAACAATCTATAGGCCATTTCAAGGACTGTTCGACAAACGTTGACAAGATTGTCTTAAAATGTCATTATTAAAATGTGGACCATGTTTTTTGGTGGCTGGATGCTCACTGGATGCCTGACAGTAATGGAAATGTAAGAGTTTAGATCTACAAAAAAAGCAACAGCAAATGGACGGGTGAACCATTGCTAATGCGAGACAGCTGGATACATGCAGTGATAACAACTGTAGCACACATCTTATCTCTGGTAGCGAATGAAATTTATGCTAAGTAATATTACGTTTGGTAGGTAGGGATCTCCCATTATAATGAATGAAGCTGCGCAAGTAATTAGCTATTAGATTTAGTCATTTATTAGATGCTTTTATCCAAAACAACTTGGAAATTAGGAACATAAAAAAAGAAATCTTTCCTTAGTCCACAGGTTTCATTGACTATAAATAGGAGCGATTCAATATTCCTGAGCTCTCTGCTGAGGAAATAACAGTGAGCTTCTAAACTATGATACAGTTTCATCACCTTTCTCACGTAGATGCTCAGTATAAACATAACGTCTAGATAACGCACTTCAAGTAAATGTTTGATGTTCTTTGAGAAAATATGTTAACTCAGAACCTTATTTACAGGATCCCGTATTGATATCAGAAGTGTCATTCTAATTCCATTATTATTGTTTACATCCTTGAAATGGTCTATACATAAAAGGCATTTGAAAAGTAATAAAAATAAATGAAGTCAGTTTTAATATGACCTTAATATAACAAAAATATAAAAGTTTAAATCTTTGTTTTAATGAAAAAATCAACCCCTTTGACATAAAATTGCAGAAGTTGAAGAATAAGCCATATATTAATTACAACAACGTTTCAATTACAAAATGTAAACATGTAAAAGACTAAGACAAATGAAGGAAGTGCTACAATGATGAAGAAAATAACTGGAAAACTGTTTTAGAAGTGGCTTTTTGGAGTTTAGAAGACAAAAGCTTTTATTCAGGGATGTAACAATCCATTGATCTGGATTTATGCATCAATCAAATCACCAACGATGTGAATTCATCGATTCAACGTGCAAACAAACACATCTATTTTTTCAAGAAGCAAGTTATTTTGACATTCTCATATCAGCCACATCTGTATGCATTTCTGTCAGGTGATGGAGCAACATACTCACTATATAAGTGCTAGAAATGCTTATCATGTGGGACATGGATGTTTGTGAGGTGATTGAAACCTTAAGTTGCGCTCTGCTCTATATCCGTTGCATGCGCGCCAACCACGCTTCCCTCAAAATGTGAGCTCTGTTTACAGGATAGTGCAGAGTGACTCACATGCACGATTAAATCCGGCTTCCTTCGATATCATGGCACATGCAACACATTTAAACTCTACATGACAATTTTCTATTTTAAAGCACTATGGAGCAATTCAAACATGTCAAATGGCTAGACAGCCACAACATTCTGAACGGTGCTGACGAGGGAAAGAGAAAACATCTATACCTGCACCAACTACAAGATTTTTCACATCTACACAAACACTTTTACTAGCATTTATCACAGTAAACTGTTTTCCAAAAAAATTCTATGGAAGATGTAGCCAAGAAGAAAACCCAGATAGCACATTCTCTCCAGTCGGAAAAAAGTCTTGGGTAAGTGAGTATTTTGGATTGAAAGACTTGCTTGACTGTTATAGAGATAACAAACGGTCACTGTAGTGTTTAACTCATTCCACAAGGCAATGAGTTGTCATCAAATGATTGATCATCACTTGTGTGTGTGTGACTATTTTTTATATAATGTATTTATCTATATCATTTTTTTCAATAACTGACTTACGTGATTTTGTTGTGGATATATCTGTGTGTATACTGGGATATGCCCTTTTCAGAGAGCTCCATAAAATAATCAAATTATATTTTGGTTGCATTTGTGAGATAATAAATGAAATAGGTTACGTAAAATAGGCACATAATATTGTAATATCAATTGCAGGCCCCAGAATTTAATCACATCGCAGAAGATTTTGAGGTATCAGATTGCTGGCTAAGTGAATCGATATAAGATCAAACTGTGATCAAACTTACACCATTATTTTAAATTAAAATAGATGTGGCGGAACTACCCAACCCTCCCTCTCGTCCTCATTGCCCTGCCTCTTAGGACACTCCTTCAGGCAGGCTCACAATGTGAGTGTGTTGGAGACAGGAGAGACGCAACTTTATGAGCCTTGTTGGGGCAGTGGTTGATGAGGTACACCTGATGTTAATAGAGCCTCATCACCGCTGGCATTACATTTACATTTATGCATTTGGCAGACGCTTTTATCCAAAGCGACTTACAGTGCACTTATTACAGGGAAAATCCCCCTGGAGCAACCTGGAGTTAAGTGCCTTGCTCAAGGACACAATGGTGGTGACTGTGGGGTTTGAACCAGTGTCCTTCTGATTACCAGATTACCAGTTATGTGCTTAGACCACTACACCACCACCACTCCGCATTAAAACACAGAGCACCTCTCGTAGGGAAGTTGGCTTCTATTTTCTTGTGGGCAGTGTACAGCGCAAATTAGTCACCCTAGAACCCTGGCGTGAGTAAGATGTGATGCTAGGGATTGGAGCATGTGTTGCGGCAGATGGGCCAGAATGCCTGGCCACTATTCCCCTCAAGCGACAAGGCCCAGGGAAGCCGCTGTCCCAAGTGCCTCGGATTCATGAGAAGAGCTCATTGCGGCCGCCGGATCTCGCCCATTATACCTGGACCATCCCCTCTTTGCACTCCCTGCCTTCATATAGCCCCATTCACCACAAGGACACCAGATTCCCCTTATTTTGGACATTTTATTCCCCTTTTTATGAGCATTTTATGTTTATTATTATTTCCAAGATTTGCCTCATGAATTAAAGGGTGACACTGACCTTTGGGTTGAGATCAAAGAAGCTGTGATACTTGAATCGCAGCAGAAGAACCTCGTTCTCCTTCACATCGTGTTCCATCAGCGATCTGGAGGAGTCCAGCCACCTTCACAAACACATTTGTCAGATTATGAGTGAAAGCCTTCCTGATCAGAGTTTTCAGAGGTCAGATCTCACTTACCCCTGGTTGATCTTGGCCTTGTCCAGGAGGGACTGAGGTTTGTAGAGTTTGATCACAATGTCAGGTGAGGCGATGGGCTGGCTGACAGCGAGGATGCTGGGATTGCCCTCTGACAGCGGGCTGTCTCCAAACCATGCTGATGTGGGTGACAGAGGGCTGCCATCCCGAGAGTCATAAGTAGGAGTCATTGTCTTGCTGTAAAGCCCGGGACTGGAATAGATGCTTCCTGAAATTAAAGACTTCCATTAGTAATCAGCTAACACGGCAACAGCACAATCCAAGAAAAAGCTAGGTGTAGAGCTTGGCGGTATGATGGTACCTTGCAGTAGAAACACAAAAATTGTAGAGATTGGGCAATGTACTTTAAAAAAGATGCTTACCTAACTACAATGGGAGCAATTTAGTTTTATAGACACAATATAACTGTATCTGTTTATCTCAATTTGCCAAATTTATATAGTAGACTTCAACTGAAGTATGTGTATTGGCTTTGAACGTGGCTCATTTTTAAAATGTATTAAGGGACTTCCACATGAATCGTGTTAGCATTGCCCAATACATTGAACTCTAGAGTGAAGGGTCAGTTCCAGCGTCAACCCAGTCACAACACTGCAATTCCACTGAACTATCAAAGCGCCAGCCCAATGATTATGGGAAATTTGCAAAGTCTGTCCAACTTGGAAATTATTTTTGCATCTGTTTACCTCATTAATGATGCAATTTATTTTAAGAGTAAAAGCAACAAGAAATATTTTGAAACTGTCAAACTTAATGAAGAGATATTGAACATTTTATAATTTTGCTTTATTCATAAATATTTACCTTATCATAAGAATATTTTAAGACTTGAAGGTAAACAAATCCTATTATTATGTCTGAAATTAATGTAAAAAAGCAATCATCAAAACATCTCCCGCCGTTTTGGAAATCTGATGCGGCACTGCCTCCCAACTCGTAAATTTGCCCTTCTCTCAAAGTATTTGCCATGCTCATCATGTGGAGGAAAAAACGACACCTGAAATTGGCATTGAGCGGTGCGTTTGAACCCAAACACAAATCGTGTGGAAGTCACTTTACTGTTTTAAGTCGTTTGAGCTGTTTTGCACTCATGCTAGACTTATTAATTAGTTATGAGTAGTCTTAGCTTTTGTTTTGCTTCCATTGAATGTGATGAGATTTTCATTTATTCACTGAATTGTCAAAGAATAGTTCAATGGTAAACATATAAAACCTTTGGGGTTGAATTACCAGACTAGATTGGAATGCCTTGATATAAAAATTACTCATAAGATTTTGTTCATACCGCCCACCCCTAGACAGATGACCTCTCAAAATCCAATGACTGAAAATCATCATAAATAACTACATTAAAATCATTCACATGGCTGCAGATCCCTGATCAAGCAGCATGCAGATGCACACTTCAACACAAAAATATGCAAAAAAAAAACAAAAAGCCAGCACAATCAGCAGCATGAGGTGCTCAATATCTTTATGAACCCAGTGCATCAGGAGCGTTGCATTCAGCTGGATCTCAATGTACCATTTTAGTAGTTATTATCATCATCACAGATCATTAACACATTCAGTAGCATAATGTAGGGTCAGCCATTAAATAACTTCAGTTAATGAAAAAAAAACAATTCTGCCAACAGTCCGTGATGCTGATTTGTCAATACAGCATTCCAGATGTAATAAATTACAAATTATAGAAACAGCTATGAAACGAAACACCTGTTAACCTAGTAAATATGGATATTGCTGTGTCAGTATAAAGAGATAGAAACTACTAACCGTAGCTTACATGTTATGGACTAGATTTTCTAGCATAAAAATGACAAACGATGTGCTTAATAAAATGTTTAATAAATATTTGTGTCCTTAATGTTTGTATTATTTAGTAAAAAAAATTATGATAGCTCTTGACACTCGAGGTTATTTTATTGTGAATATAGCCACAATTAAAGGGGTGGCACTTAAAACATTTGGGTGACAATTATCATCATCTCCATCTTAAGTTAGTTAAAATACATAAATAAATGGTTTTAAATATCATAGTATTAAATTCTAGGGCAGCCAAAGTTAATACATTAACTTGAGATCGCATTTTACATAGATAAACATTTAATTAATTAATGTATTGAATTTAAATTACAACTGCCTGAATCCAGATCCTTTTAACAAAAGTGTTTTTTTTTTTATCTATGCATGGTGAAATTTTATTTCTCATTTAAGGTACAACATTAATGAAACATTTTTATTTTGTTTTTTTTTCCTTAAAAGAAACTGAATGCCCTACATTTAGAAAAGATAAAATACTTTTAGAAATACCCATTTACGTTTTGCATTAACTTAAATATACAATGTGATTATTCAACATTATTTTTAACAATTGGCAGCCAAACACAAAAGAAAACAATAGTAATCAAATAACACCAGATTCAAAGAAAAAGTGTATTTCATGTTAACAACTGCTTTAAATTCATTAAAGCCTGTCCTTAAACTTTAACATCAATATTAAACATACAATACAAACAGAAACTCAATCGTTTTCTGCTAGCTGTGTAAAGATGCAATTTTATTGGAAATAACGTCACCAGTCAGATTATAGCTTTGATTTGTTTTTATTATTATTATTATTATAATTATTCACCATCACAAACCAAAAAAAATTACATGATTACACTAAACATTCTTCCGTAACCACTCAAGTGATTAATTGTGAGTGAGAAGACAAAAGCATTCAGGAAAAATCACTTATGTGGCAGTGTGAGGCCACAGTCATGGTGAGGGACAGGAAGTGCTTGTGGAGTGGTAGAGGTCATGAGAAAAGAGAGAGGGCTGAAGGAGACATGAAGGTCACTGGAAAGTTTTCTGCTCCCATCATGGAACTGAGGTGGCCTGACGATCAGCAGGGTTAGGATGTTTACTCTATACACACTATTTAACATTGTTCATATAACCGTCCACAAAGATTCATCACACTGATGCTCAAGTTCACGCTCATGTTTGTAGGAATGAGTATGACAGCAGTCCCTATTTTACATGCCAAATATCAAACAATTTGACTAATTAGTCTTATAACTGTGAAAGTGTGAATGAGTACTAGTCAGGTGAAATCACTCTATCATTCTGCTTGGGTTTTAAGAGCAGACTGATTGCTATAAAAGGAGGGAGGAAGTGCTTCCAATCATTGTGTTCTTGTTAGCAAAGGATACCTCTAAAGAAAGACGTGCAGCCATCATCGCTTTGCATCAAAATGGCCTCACATGCAATGAAATTACTGCAAAGAATATTAGACCTGAAAGAACCATTTACCGGATCATCAAGAACTTCGAGGAGAGAGGTTCAACAGCAGTAAAGAAGGCTTCAGGACGTCCCTGAGTGTCCAGCAGGTGCCAGGACCGTCTCCTCCTGAGGAGTCGGCTACGGAATTGTGTCACCACCAGTGCAGAGCTTGTTCAATATTGGCAGCAGGTTGGTATGAGTGCATCTGCACGCACAGTGAGGCGAAGACTTTTGGACAATGGCCTGGTGTCAAGAAGTGCAGCAAAGAAGCCACTTCACTCCAAGAAAAACATCAAGGACAGACTGAAATTCTGCAGGAAATACAAGGATTGGACAGCAGAAGACTGGTGCAAAGTTATTTTCTCTGATGAAGCCCCCTTCCGACAGTTTGGGACATCTGGAAAATCGATAGTCCGGAGAAGAAAAGGTGAACACTACCATGAGTCCTGTGTCGTGCCAACAGTGAAGCATCCTGAGACCATCCATGTGTGGGGTTGATTTTCATCCAAGGGAGTGGGCTCTCTCACAATCCTGCCCAAAAACACTGCCATGAATAAAGAATGGTATCAAAACATCCTGCAAGAGCAACTTCTCCCAAAGATCCAGGAGCAATTTGGTGATGATCCATGCATTTTCCAGCATGATGGAGCACGCTGTCACAAGGCAAGAGTAATAATGAAGTGACTCAGAGATCGTTACATTGAAATTTTGGATCCGTGGCCAGGCAACTCCCCGGATGTTAATCCCATAGAAAACCTGTGGTCAATCCTCAAACGCAGACAAGCAGAAGCCCACAAACTGTGATCAACTCCGAGCACTAATAAGGCAAGAATGGATCGACATCAGTCAGGATTTGGCCCAGAAACTGATATCCAGCATGCCAGAGCGAATTGCAGAGGTTATGAAGAACAAGGATCAACACTGTAAATATTGACTCTTGCAGTGTTTTCTATAGTGTTTTTGCCAATAAAAGCCTTTAAAACTCATGAAATACTTATCATTGTTTTCCAGTATACCATAGAATCATGTGAAAAAAATATACTGAATCAGCAAACTTTGCAAAACTAAAAAAAATATATGTCACTACCAATACTTTTGGCCACGGCTGTACATTCATGTTAACCAGAATTAAAATGCTGTAAAGATACTGTTTTTTTTTTAAAGGCTACTTTTTTTTTTAAAGGCAATTGGTTTGCATTAACCAGTACCCCAATCGGCCAAGATGATGTCAGCTGAAAAGGAAAAAGTTGTTTCAGTGGTAAAATATGTTTTTTGATAAACTGATAAACTGTGCACAGTAAGACCAGGAACATGTATAATAATAATAAAAAAAATATTAGGTCAATTTTGATTTTTATGTTTACTTGAGTTAAGAATCTTGAAGCCCTTTCTGACTAAATGTTTATTGTGACACTAAAAATAGACAAATCGTCAACAACTGAACCTTTCACATCAAAAGTGATGTGAATACTTATCATCGGTTAATTCATGCAAAACACCATCACACGGGAAGACTGTTCCAGTAAAGTGAAATCGGCCCCATCACACCTAGTTACTGACAAGCGGAATCTCCCATCAGACATTTTTGTATCAGTTCAGTTTTGTTTACTTTCTCCTGTTACTCGACCAAAGCAAGTTGTGTCAGCCGAATGGGAGCATAATCAGTGATGAGCATGATTCGAAGGTTCCCTTTTCTCTCTAATACATTTTTACTCCACTGACAACTAGGTTTAGGGGGTTTGGGGGTACAGTTAATAAAATATGTATTCCACTTCACTCTATTACATCTTTGGAGTTAAAAACAACTCACGTTTGGCACTTCTCTGCAGGCATTTAACCCGGAAAAAGTGGAGCTCCCACGTGGCCTTACTTTCAACAACACTTCCTGCTACTGAGGTAAGTGCTACAAATTTCGGTAAGCACAGACAGAGTTTAGCTTAAGAAAAGTCAACTTACTGTTTCCGAATTAACAATGTTCAATAACCATTAAACAAACAATGCTGTTTTTTTGTGTTTATGAACATATAATAAAACTTTGATGGGAGGTTTAACTTAAGCCATTTGCTGTTTTTGTAATGTGAATTTTAATCATCAGCAACTGAAAAATTCAGCAGCAAAATGTTGGTAAAAATAAACTTAAGGAGTGCTATAGGAAAGTCGTTTTTTCAGTATAATATTTTTAATGCAATTAATGAATCTAGAACAGTGCATTTCCATTTATTTTTGAGGAAGATTATTTTTTCTTTGTGTAATTGAGGTGAGTAAAGAACTAAATAATTTTAACCAATTCACTTGTGTAATAATTGTGCTTTCTGCCTACGAGGAGCTTTGCAACACAAAACATATACAAGAGGTCTGATATTTGCATTGCTCTTGTAAAGTTTCGATTGCTCAAATTTAGACAAAATTCAATGTATTTATGCCCTCAAGTGTGCTGATGTATGGAAATGGCTCCAAGCATCTGACACAAATCTTAAATTTTATTAGTCTGTTTAGTTTAACTGTGGAGAGGGCAAAAAAAAATCAAAAAAAATCAGCTAACCTCATTTTTTTTTTTTTAAAGAAATACAACTTTCTCGGTATGTGAATTCTCGATCTGAGTGTCAAAGGCTTCAAAGGAATCCAGTGTATCGATTCAATGGAAGTCTACATCATGTTTGACGAGAAAGGGCCTTTATGGTCCAGCTAATTTTTAGAAAGACGCCTTGATCTGACCTGCCATTCATTCCTCTCTAGTTTTATGGATTGAGAAGTTAAACAAGCAAAACTGTGAACTGACGGTTGGTATGGGAACGCATCTCATGACCCTCATCAACTGAGGTCTCACTGTAGCACAGTCAGGTGACTCAAGGGAGAGATTTCCTCCAGTCAGCAGGGGTCATGTGACTGCTCCATCTGTGGAGAGGGGAGGTGAGGGAAGCAATGCAGGATGACAGAAAAACAGTCAGCCTTACCTTTCATCGGTCCAATGTATATTATCTCAGAGGCTTGAGGAACAGGAAGAAATGGAAAGGAAAAGAAAACAAAGAGAGAGGTAACAAAGATTGAAAGATACAGAGATTAACAGATCCGAGGTGAGGAAAGTGTTAAATAACATGCAAAATAATACAGGACATTAGAGGTAGGGTGGGCGATATAGCATAAATTTTGTTTTTCAGCCATTTCGCTATATTCAATATACATCCAATGAAAAGTTTCTATATTTGCTCAGTCATTTTTTTCAGAGGGACCATCATTTCAACCAAATAGCAATTGTTGCTAAGTAGATTTGAAATGTTTTACACAAGAAAGGAAATTTTTACTCGTTTTTCACTGTAAGATCATGAAGGGAAAGGATGATATTTAATAATTTTCATTTATATCCACTTACTGAACACAAACATTTACTAACATTTAGAAAACATTTACTTTTTCCTACAACACTTCAATACTGACATTTAAAAGAGAGACTCTATTAAAATATCTCTGTCGTAACACTTTCATACTCAAAAGTTGTGAAAAGGAGGATTGCTAAATTATTCTAATGACACGCTTTTTAGGAAACATTATGGCCAAACATTTAAATCATTGCAATATTCCAAATGGTGGTTAATATTATTAGGGCTGGATTTGGACATTTCCCAATTCGATTCCGATTTACAAGCTGTCAATCTACTTCAATAGCTCTCGATTCTATTCTTTTTCACCATCAGGCCGAATGGTTCTGAGCATGGTATGGAACAGTTACAGTAGCATTTCCACATGAGCATGGTTCAGCACAGCACAATTAATAACCTTTCTCAGACCGGAATTCTCTGCACGGTTAGCCAACCGTACTCAACCGTTCTCAGCTGTGCTGGTGGAATGGCTTTAGTGCAGTTACTTACATGTGACTTACGATTGTTAATTTGCCTACGGAAAGGTAACTTATAGCGCTTTTAGTTGTTTCTAGCTTGCCAAGTTTGCTAATATTTGGTACATTTTATAAATGTTCATAACAAAGTGCATTTTTAGTATATCTTCATGATTTCATGATGATGTTTTATGAAAAAATAATTTTTCTACATGCCTTTTAAGGCAGGGAATTAGATTACTAACTCATTAAAACTCAATATCTCATATTCTCAATAAATATTATTTTTAGCTAGTCTGGGAACTTTTAACTTTCTGCATTTTTGTTTGTGGTGGCATAAACAAGCCCTCAGCAAATGATTATAAACCTCTCACCTTTTTCTCTTTGCTTTTCTTTTTTACGACAGTCTTTTCTGTGTATTAGTAGAGTAAAACCGTGGAAAATAAAACCAGCCAAAACAACTGAAACATGATCACCCTCCACAGCACACTTGCTCCAATGTTTACCTCTCACATTGTCACCGAAAGATGGATCTCTTAGGTTAAAGTTGTCTGAATAATATTTAAGACATACTAAACAGGAGGCTGCATTTACTCTTCTTTACTCCAAGTCTGATATTTTGATACAAATCAGCTGTCAATCATTTAGGAGCGTATCTGCATTACGGCAACCATGCAAGCGGTCTCAGAGCACACACGCACAAAAAAACAAGCATATATAACATGTCAGTCAGTAAAATTTTTTTTTGTCATTTGTGTATTTTTCACCTCTATACTCTTTCTCTTTTGGTCCCTTAATGAGATCAACTGACTGGTCGATCGCAATCTACGTAATGAGCACCCCCAACATAGTTAACCCTCTGGGGTCTAGAGGGTGTTTTGGGCCCTGGAGAAGTTTGACATGCCTTGACATTTGTGCTTTTTTTACAGTTGCTCAAAAACATATTAATGGCTAAATTCTGATAACACTGTATTCAGCACAAACTGGGCTACAATAATATGTGAGCAACATGTATGTACAAGTTTGATTTTTTGAGAAAATAATGTTTATGCGTGGTTTTTGAAAAAACTAAAATTAAGTCATTGAAATAAGGTCATATAAGACATACTAAACATTTGTCCACAAGCTTTTTGAGAACTGGATCTTGTAGCCTAGAGTTTTTGCTACAAAATGATGTGAAAATCATCCTCATCACTCATTCATACAAAACAATATACTAATTGAACTTTAAGACAATTTTATTGTTGAAACGTCATATGCGAGGAGGCGTGAACTAACAAGAATATTGAGGTAATTTACACCTGAGGACACAAAAGACCCCTCCCCTGGGCCTATCAATGAGGAATGTGACAGAAAGAGAATGAATGTGAGGAGACTTAATGATCAAAATCAAGTTCTAAGTTAAAAGAAGTAATCGGACTATACACATTACTTAATTTTAGACCTACACTACCGTTTAAAGGACCTACACTACCGTCTCTTCTGCTCACCAAGAATGCATTTATTTGATCCAAAATACAGTAAAAACAGTGATATTTTGAACTATTTTTACAATTTAAAAGAACAGTTTTCTATTTGAATATATTGTAAAATGCAATTTGTGATCAATGCTGAATTTTCAGCATCATTTCTGCAGTCTTCAGTGTCACATGATCCTTCAGAAATCATTATAAGATGTTGATTTTCTAATATGGGCATATTTAAAGTGCATTTTACTCATTTACACCTGAACCCATATTTGCAAGCACAAGCTTTGTTGATGATAATGAGGCAGCATAAACACTAGTTAAAATATAATCTAAACATTCATATAATTTTATATCATATTTATATCATACAGCATACAATTTAAATACCTGCTTTAGCAGAAACAGCATTTAAATGAAACTAAAACTTGCTTATTAGGACATATTTCAAATGTCAATACTCTGAATCCTGGCTGGCAAGTCTGGAAACAGTCCCACTAGTAAAATATGTACATGTTTAAAATAGCATGTCAACTAATGAAAACTAAATTACTTACTCATCCGAAATACAAAATACAAATGTAGTCCCGCTCTTCTTTCTGAGGAAAATGTTAACTCTTCGTCACTATCCAGGAGTTTCCTCGCCTGTGTATCGTTACAAATGCGCAGTAAAGTGAATGAATTGTTTACATTTCACTGTCGGGGGCGTTAACCATTTGCATTGATCGTCTCAGCACATTAGCGTATGAATGGCGCACTCTGCTGGTGGGTGTGATCACATTATCTATAATTAGATGAACCGGTAAAAACTGTACATCGCTTTGTTTCAAACAGATTGCATTGCAGGAGAATATATGTTTTAAATTTGAATTGTATTATTTAAAAGTAGACATTTTAAGCTTTCTATAGACATACGTTTCATGTTTGCTATAATGTGGTTCTCGCTCTCGGTGGGGCGCGTGGTGAGTTGAGTGTGGATGCCGGAGAATAGCGTGAAGAATCCACACTCACTACGTCTCCACAGTAACACGCTCAACAAGCCACGTGATAAGATGCGTGGATTGACTGTCTCAGATGCGGAGGCAACTGAGATTCGTCCTCCACCACCCCCGGTGCCACTACGAGTCACTACGCCACCACGAGGGCTTAGAGCGCATTGGGAATTGGGCATTCCAAATTGGGGAGAAAAAATTAATAAATAAATAAAAACATACTTAATGTCTTTCACATGGTCACATTTTCCCTTTTCATTCAGCACAAATCCCACATTAATGTTCAAAGAAATAATCACAGCTGTGGAAGACATCTAGATAAAGCAGATCCTGACAACTGAAGATCAGTGTGGGACTAGGAAGAAACAACAATACAGCAGCTCATAGGGGTGGTGATCCCACTTGTAGGGTTATCAAAGTGATTCTTATCAAGTGTTTCGGGCCCTTTGAGAGGGATCAAGCAGAAGTTTTTTGGCTCATTTCCTGTCGTGGGCCAATACGGCTCACAGCAGCTCCTGTTAAACATTCTCCTCCATGAAAGAGTCTTTGTGCAGTAAAACAGGCTTCTTTACAGCCCCTAAACATCATGCAGGACTCCTGCACTATTTTAATGAGGGTCATAAGGAGGTTAAATGCTAGAAATGAATGAACCAGTGGAGAGCAGATCCCAAAAATAGCCACGCTGCTCAAGCCTTTTGGAGTTTGTACTGGGGACAATAGACCCTATTTTCATGTGGACCTGAGATGGAGACTGTCCTCTGTGCATCTTAAATGGATTTTATTACATTATGTGGGGGTGCTCAGTGAAGTGCCGGACGGCACAGTTTCAAAATGGCAGTGTGACCAAATATGCGCGGAATCTAAACCATCCACAATCCAGAGTTCGGGTTAGAGAAAGCATGCCTGCAAATGATACAATGGTCTCATCCCACACATTTCTTATTTCAGCACTATTTCAACATAATCACCCTTTTGTTTTCCTGCTCTTCACCCACACAAGAACCATTATGGAACTTTATGGCTTCCAAACCATCAAACAATGTGTCTACACCGCAAGTGTGTGTTACAATGTGACACGACAAAGCGAGAATGCTTGCTAAGGCAAGGATCACAATTACTCTTGCTCATTCTTGTATAAAGCTTTGGCATGTAACAGGGCTGGAAGATTAATCAACAAATTTGTCTGTCTAGTCTGCACACGCTAATCACTGTGCTTACTGTCTGTGTGCAGCTCTGTTCTAAGTATTGTATTACACATACTAAAAGCACATATGAGACTCATGATACAGTGTTTTCAGATTGGCTCTGTACCATCTGTAGTATTACACAAAGTCTGAACATGCATGATACAGTGTTTTCAGAGCGGTTCTGTACTTGACACACAAATTCTATCTCATGCTCAGAATCAACAGATGTGCTCCAAGTTCAGGTTGGTGTGCTGACAAACACTGAGCTTATTATATTTACAGCACTATAGAGTCACTTATTGCACATTTGTGTAATTCCAAATATGCTTGGCTACTTGAAGTTACTATCCGTATCAAAAGTAACCCCACAATATGGGGCATTGTGGTCAGAAGAGTGGATTATGGTGTTTCACTGCAATAAAAGGCCATCGTCAACTCAACTACAAACAGATGCTTAAAAGGTCTCCCTTCAGTTTTTCTAGTGAAAAAATAAAATAAAATCTTGAAGGTTTAACCTAGGGCTGGGCAATATATCGACTTTTTAAGGTATATCAATTTATTTTCAAACGAGATATAGGTTGAGACAATACCATTTATATTGATATAGTTTGATGTTGCGTTACATTAACCGTTTCTTCCGTAAAGCCGTGCCGTGTTTACATCTCTCTCACAATCTCCACGTAACCACCCCCCCCCCAACACACACACACATTTTCCCTATTCATTGCTTTTATTTTATTTTATTACTGACTGTTTACAAATCTTGAATAATAACTTGAGAAATTAATTATTTTATAAATCAACAAATTAGTTAATGTTGGGCTATTATTTGTTGTGGTATTGAAGCTGGTATCAAAAATCATCCCATTTCACTAAAGACTACTGAAATTTTGGTATTGGATAAATGTATAAATTGTGTATGTACAGTTGAAGACAAAATTATTAGCCCCCCTATGAAATTATGTGCCAAGTTATGTTTAATAGAGCAAGGGGTTTTTAACACAGTATTTCTTATTATATTTGTAATGCTAGAGAAAGCATTATTTCAATTTGCCTGGAATAAAATAATTATAAAAAATTAAAAAATAAAAACTGCTAAGGTCAATATTATTAGCGCCCTTAAAAAATGATCTGTTTGATTGTCTACGGAACCAACCACTATTATCCAATGACTTGCCTACTTAACCTAATTAACCTAATTAATCCCCCAAGGCTTTAAATTGCACTTCAAACGGAGGATTAGTATCTTGCAAAACAACTAGTGAAGTAAAATAAAACTGTCATAATGTCAAAGACAAAATAAATTTGTTTAGACTTAAGAAAAAGGATCGTTAATGTTCACAAAGCAGGAGAAGGATATACATGTTTATCAAAGCGTTTTCATGTGTCAAGAACTGCCGTGATAAGTATTATCAAGAAGTTTGAAGAGACCCACACAGTGAAGAACAAGACTGGCAGAGGCAGGAAGCGAAAGATTTCAAAAACCTTGGAAAGAAAACTGGTGAGGTTTCTAAAGACCCAAGAACAACTGCCAAGACACTAGTGAATGATTTAGCCAAGTCTGGGATTGATGTCTCAACGAAGACAGTCACTAGAGCCCTGCACAGGAATGGACTGCGAGGTTGCAGACCAAGAAAAACTCAACTTCTGAAGAAGCGACACCTCCAAGCTAGACTGAAGTTGGCCAAGGACAACCTAGAGAAAAATGATGCATAATGGAAACGTGTCCTTTGGTCAGATGAGACAAAACTAGAGCTCTTTGGCCAAAGAGATGTTGGCTATGTTTGGAGAATGAAGGGAGAGGCTCTCAACCCAAAGAACACCGTTCCCACAGTGAAACATGGTGGTGGGAGTATAATGCTGTGGGGATGTTTCAGTGCATCTGCAACTAGGAATCTCATCAGTGTCAAAGGAATCATGAAAAAGGAAGACTACGAGAAGATTTTGAAAGACAACCTCAGGCAATTTGCAACAAAACTTGGTTTGGGTCGACATTTCGTCTTCCAGCATGATAACGACCAAAGCATACATCACTTCTGGTGAAGAACTATCTCCAAACGAGCAAAGTGAACGTCCTTGACTGGCCTGCACAAAGCCCAGACTTGAATCCCATAGAAAATCTGTGGGCCACACTGAAGACAAGAGTCCATGCTAGGAGACCAACAAATCTGGAGGAGCTTCAGAGATTTGCTAAAGAGGAATGGGCTGCGGCGACTCAGGAGAAATGCCTAAAACTTGTTGAGAACTACAACAAATGACTAAAGGCTGTTATCAAGCAAAAGGGATACACAATTGACTAATAACCCTCTGCGGTCGACAGACGGGCCGGCGCTTCCTGCTGGATATTTTCGTCATTACAGCGGAAACAACTTAAAATACTCTGTCATTTTGGGGCATAGAAATAAGTGTAAGACATCATTAGAGACTAAAAAGGTTCTACTTTTATTTGTGTACACTCACAATAACAACAAAATCTTGTGCTTTTGTAAAATAAAGAAAATAAAAAGGGTGAGCTTTCAGCAGTCACCCTTTTCCATGTTCACGAGCATATTTCTGAAACATGAACTGAAACTCTGTGGATACTTATCACACAAACATGAAACATATGTCTAAAGAAAGCTTAAAATGTCTACTTTTAAATAAAACTATTCAAATTTAAAACAAATATTCTCCTGCAATGTAATCTGTATGAAACAAAGTGATGTACATTTTTACAGGCTCAGCTCATTATAGGTAATGTGATCACACCCACCAGCAGAGTGCGCCATTCATACGGTAATGTGGTGAGATGATCAAGGCAAATGGTAAATGCCCCCGACAGTGAAATGTAAACAATTAATTATCTTTACTGCGCGTTTGTAACAATACACAGGCGAGGAAACTCCTGGATAGTAAGGAAGACTTAACATTTTCCTCAGAAGAACAGTGGGACTGTTTTACTAGTGGGACTGTTTCCAGACATGATTCAGAGTATTGAAATTTGAAATATGACTCCTAATAAGCAAGTTTTAGTTACATTTAAATGTTGTTTCTGCATACAGCATACAATTTAAATTGTATGCTGTATGATATATGAATGTTTAGATTATATTTTAACTAGTGTTTATGCTGCCTCATTATCATCAACAAAGCTTGTGCTTGCAAATATGGGTTCAGGTGTAAATGAGTAAAATGCACTTTAAATATGCCCATATTAGAAAATCAACATCTTATAATGATTTCTGAAGGATTATGTTACACTGAAGACTGCAGTAATGATGCTGAAAATTCAGCTATGATCACAAATTGCATTTTACAATATATTCAAATAGAAAACTGTTCTTTTAAATTGTAAAATGAGTTCACACAATTTTTTTACTGTATTTTGGATCAAATAAATGCATTCTTGGTGAGCAGAAGAGACCTCTCCCTTTTATATGATAGTGTAGGTACAAAATGAAAGTCTTTATGTAAAGAACATGTAGTCAGATTACTTCTTTTAAATTAAAACATGATTTTGATCATTAAGTCTCCTCACATTCATTCTCTCTGTCACATTCCTCATTGATATGCCCAGGGGAGGGGTCTTTTGTGTCCTCAGTGTGAATTACAATCCATATTCATGATAATTCACGCCTCCTCGCATATATCTTACAAAAGTACAATTAGTATATTGTTTTGTATGAATGAGTGATCAGGATGGTTTTCACATCATTTTGTAGCATAAACTCTAGGCTACAAGATCTAGTTCTCAAAAAGCTTGTGGACAAATGTTTAGTATGTGTTATATGACCTTATTTCATTGACTTAAAATTTTAGTTTTTTCAAAAAGCACACATAAACGTTATTTTCTCAAAAATACAAACCTGTACATACATGTTGCTCACATATTATTGTAGCCCAGTTTGTGCTGAATACAGTGTTATCAGACTTTAGCCATTAATATGTTTTTAAGCAACTGAAAAAAGCACAAATGTCAAGGTATGTCAAAACTTCTCCAGGGCCCAAAACACCCTCAGACCCCAGAGGGTTAAAGCATTAGGTAGACATTCAAGTCGAACCTCTCAAACAGTAGACAGCCCTGAAAGGCCATACAGCGGAGGAGGAAAAGAGCAACACTGTGCTATGCGCCAAAAAATAAAATAAGTACACTCTCCATCACCTTTAGAAAATTATTTCACGATTTTACATGAGATTATATATGTAATATGTAAATATATGAGATTATAGATTATATTATATTTTGCCAAAATGTTATAGTTCATAGGAAATAATCTAAAAAGGGAGAATCTATTAGACCACATTTTATATGTGGCAGTTGTAGTTAAAGATTCAAGATGTGTTTCTGCTAGTATTTATTTTTTCATAAATATAATAATTTGTTATTATAATTACTGTTATTTAAGACTAGCTACACTGACCTAACCATGGTAATAAGGAGCCTTTCCTCCTGTGTCATATGTGTGTTCTGTTTGAATTATGTTTGAAATGAGGAAACAAACAGGATAATAATGGGCTCATATAAGTAAATATGCTCTTTCATTTTTAAAAGGGGGGGGAGAAAACTTCCTTTAGATTTTGTTGTTGACATCAACAATAAAAATAATGTCACCTGATGTATGCCCTTGTACTTGAAAACCATGAACAAAACTTTGCAAGATAAAAGGAAATGCGACCCACGATACATTAAATACAGGTTACGTTTTTACTATGACAGGTCGACACTTGATTTCCAATGTAAAATCTGTCCTGAAGCAAAACCACTTGAGAACCACTGAGTTAAAGGTACAGACAGGAGCAGTATATGTTAATTATTAATAATCATAGGACATTACTTTAAAAGCTCACACAGTTGATGTTATTTTTCATTTAGTAGTTCATTTAAAATGCTATGCTAACATGTAATCTAACATGCTTTAGTTATATAACATGTGATAGTTACATGCTATTTTATCATGTTTATAATTCTGTTTATTATTATAATTATGTTAGCTTTCTTATTCTTTCTATTTATTTATTTTTTTTCCAAAAGGGAGACTTTTTTTACACATACTTCAATAAAAAAAAATGGTTTCAAGTTTCAATTATAATAAAATGTTTGCTCAACCAAAAAACAAAACCTTCTGTTTTCACTGATAATAGTAATTGTGTAAATGAATACATTTATGAAACAGTAAAAAGGCTTATACATTTTTACATTGTTATTATTAACAATAATCAACATTACCCAAAATCGAACCTTTTTATGCTGCTTGTTTAAACTTATTTTGCAGCTTTGAAGATTTATGACTTTATTGATATGATTTATTGAAATGTTCCATTTAAAATGATTCTGACAGTTAAACTAAATATAAATGGCATAATGACTAAACATCAATAGGGTTGTGCATGTGTGAGAATGACAGTCATCCTGTGTTTGTAACGTTTGTTGGAGTTCGGTGTGTAAATTAGCCATTAAATGCCTTACAATAAGCATGAAATTAATCGTATAATTTAAATCACGCATGCTAAAATCACACACATCTGAATGATCATTCGTGATGTTCATGTCCTGAGCTCAAAACGCACTTACAAACACCAACAAGTGTTTGAAATAACATCCGATTTGGATCTGTTGTGGATTCCGATCAAAGAATGAAGTAGAATTACATTAATTATTGAGTTATATGTGATGCTTACTCTTACGCATACTAATCACTTTCATACTAAATATACTTTATACTAAAACAAATACCAGAGACCGCTTGGACAAATGTCTCATGTGCTGAGAATGTGCTAACCATAAAAATATAAATCCTAAAAGTTTAAGAACCACTTCTTGGTCAGAATGGCGACCTTTTGAATCCCGCTCGTGGCAGAGAACTTTTGCACCTCGACCTATATTTGGCCAAAATGCTCCGTTCAACTTTTCTGAGACCCTCTACTCTTCCCTGTGGAACACGGAAGCTTAATCTCTGACCCACTTTCTGTAGATCTGAATTAGGGCTGCACGATTTGGGGAAAATGTCATGTTGCGATTACTGAGGTTAATATTGCGATATGCGACTGCAATATAATAAACAAATAGTATCAGGAGTCAACTTGCTTGGTTATCAAGGAAAATGTACAAATAGATTACTATAATGCTGAAATTTGTATTTTTCAACTCAAACATACAAACTAGCAACAACAACTACTAGAAATGCAGTGCTTTCAAATTAAAATATTTGTACAAAATTAAATATCTTTGCATTATTGCAAACTTGTTATTTTCTCAATATTGCATAAAATATAAAATAGAACAATAAATAAGAGTATACAAATTTTCATGAAAATAAGATTGTCCAAACAAACAGGGACATTTAAGCAGGATGTAACATGTACTTTGTATAAACTCTTTTGAAAAGGAAACTGGATACAAAAGTGTGGTTCACTCGATCAAACCACAAAAAAATGTTGTTGTTGTGTGTGTATATGTATATATATATATATATACACACACACACACACACACACACGCCACACATTTTATTGTTGTAATTGTAATGTTATTTTTCATATAAGATTGATCTTATGATGATTTCATCAATGATGCAACACGTTGCAAGCTGCAGACAGCAGGGGTGAGAGACGAGCTTCTCCGTGTTAAGAGTGCACATCAGCCGACGGAACTTTAAATCTTTCCTGCTCAGATTGAGTCTCTTCCACGTCTGGTTGAAGCAGCTCTGACCGCACAGAGAATGAGAGTTTTGGAGTTTGTGCTTATCTACATGGCACGCTCTCGTATTATATTAACTTTAATTAAGGAAAAAATAAAGATATATCGCCAAGCTGTGATCTGTGTTTCTATCAGACACTCGAGCTGCAGATAGCGGGGGTGAGAGACGAGCGTCTCCGTGTTAGAGTGTGCATATAATCACACAGGCTGACATCGCGATTGCAATTGCGATATGATTAATCGTACAGAACTAATCATTTGCATTTGGCGAAATATTGAATTTGCCGTTCTGAATTTCTTAATCTTGAAAACATGAAGCTGTATTTTTTAAAACGGGATATTTACAGTAAGAATTCAGAACCAAAAATTTGCTGTTTGAAAATACATATTTATAAAATTGTGCCATAAAAAAAAAACTATTCAATTTGGTTAAATATGAAATGTCCAGGATTAGAGTTTAAAACATTCAAATTCAAACCTATTTAAAATACAACGTAATATTAAATTTGGCAAAATCACACTTCTAATTCAAATTCAAAAGTCTATCATTCAGATTTACACAATTCAAATTCAAATTGTTTTGGCATATTTCTGGCTCCACACTTCTTAAGGTGTATAAAAAACACACACACCATAAGAAATATGACAATTTAGAACACAATTGTTAGAGCCTTAAAACAGACACTTAATAGTCATAATCGCAATCATTTGTCTGACAATTAAACAATTGACTATTTTTTTAATGTATATTTTTCACCATAATCGCAATTAGTTTTTTGTCCCAATCGTTTAGCCCAAGCAAGCAACTCATCCCCCACCATTGGTGCTACTCAAGTCATACAGCCTATTGAGGAGAGATGTGGTATTACTCATTTTAATGGTAGACTTATGTTTTTTGCTTAGTGGACAATAACAGGCATAAATATTTGAATTACTGGAGGTTGTCTCTTTTGACATAGGCCAGTATGCAACCACCTATAAACCACTCAGAATGCCTTATCTACTGCAACGGTCAACAACACTCCACAAACTTGCAGTGAGTTTTGCATGGAAAGAGTCACTTCTAATTTCTTAACAAAATGTGATATAAAAGGAACAATACAGTTTTGCGGTGCAGAAACAGGGTAAGGTGTATTGATACATTGCATGTAACTTCAAAACTTGTGTTAAAACACTATTTTCTGATATGGACCTCTGTGTCGGAGCAGTTATTCAGGGCTCTTCTTGTCTGTCGGGACAAGAGCGATAACTGCATTTACACACAGAAGTGAATTCTATACAGTTCACAGGCACATGGATGTCTGGTGGACATAATGGTTCGGATGGTAATTTGTACCTGATCCAGGAGTGAGAAGCGGTCCATCTAGCTCCAGTGCCTCCACCTCGGCCTCCTCCAGCTTTTTCTTCTTCTTCTTGGGTTCGCGGGGCTTGCGCAGTAAAGAGAGCTCCTCAGGGTGCCGGATGTCTTGAGGAGGAGAAGAGAGACTCATTGTAATTACAGGAAAGAACACAACTAAAGCCAGCTCAAGAAAACAACAACATGAGGGGGAATATTTCACAAAGAAAAAACAAGCAAGACTAAAAGCTGATTTATACTTCTGCAGCGAAGCTACGCCATAGGCTAATGTGCACCTCTCCAAAAATATAAGCAAGTGTTGCATAATTGCAGGCCACAACAGTTGTGATTGGGGAATTTTGTAACCAGAGACTGCCCCCCAGGATAATAAAAAGGATATTAGAAGTAGTTACATTTTCTACCAAGATTATTTGAATCACATTGCATTTAGCCTCGTTTTATTCGAGAGCATTTGGTGTTTTTATATTCCATTTTTGTTTCATTAAGTAACAAGTGAAATATTATTGGTAATTGCACGGGTGCTGCCAAATCAGGTGTTGGTGCTACATTTTCAACAGGCCCTTTGAGGGCACACATAACGCTTATGTGGCCCGGCTTACTCAATGCTGTTTAGAGTGTCAGGGCCATAAACTTGTTTAATCACAGAGACTTTTGGAGTTGTAACAGAGTATTCTGTGCCGAATTAAAATGCTTTCCCAGCTGCACTTCTTACTGGTTCTTGCAGCGTGGTTTATAAAGATCTGCGAGGTTGGACCGGTCTCCAAGTAAACACACACTCTGCACTCACATTGCTCTGTCGATTCAGCCGTGCTGATTATTGTTCTGGGTAGCAGTTACCGCTTTTTTGTTCCGCTTTTGTGGTGTTTGTTGTTTGATATTTCTCATACGCAACAAAATACAGCAGTTAGCAGTGCATGAGCAAAGAGAGTTGGCAAACTTTGTAGTCACACTCGTATGACTTAAAAAAAAAATTTACTCGCACCGGCACAAAAAATGGTTGCTGGATTACACAAAAGATTTTAAAATACTAGGCATCACACAAACTTAACAACTTAAAAAATCTGCTGCAGAGAAAATTGGGCATCCCACACCAAACAACGGTCAAGTTGAGCCGAACAAAAACACGGAAACGCACGCCCCTGTTCTAAGAGCTGCCTGACAGATGTAAACAAACATTGATGGGAGCATTGCTGTAATTGTTTCTGCTACTCTGTGTTCCAAGTCATAAGAGACATGGGTCACATGCATTTGGGTATGTACTACAGTGACAAGTGCAGTCAATAGACTGCAATGCAAGTCCTCCAACAAGATGTCATGTTACGATAGTGGGTACGAAATTGGAGTCTATACCCATCATATACTACTTGATTATCTGTGAAAACTGTCAACATCGACTGGCAAAAATTCTGCAGATTGGAGTCGACACAGCACGACTGGAAATCAGGGCAAACATCGTTGTTAAAGTAGTGGTGTAATCCAGCCTTTAGTTGGAGCCCAGATGAGGGTGAGTAAATGGTGACAGCGTTCTCATTTCTTGGTGAAATATCCCTTTAAAACTTCCCATCTTCTACCAAAAACATATTCTCCATGACTGTGGGCAGCCTTGCGGAGACATACAAAAATGCCCCTCTTGCAAAATAAATGTAAACACACGTTAATGCATTACGCGGGTGTAAGCAGACTAGGGTTGTGCCGATGGACGATATCATCATCCATCGTGATGGCTGACCAACATCACGATGTAGAGCCACCATCGTAATGCCACGCCCCCTTTTGCGAGTCTTGCTAGTGTGACTCACTAATCCTAGTCTCTTCTATAGTTAACCTAAAAACTTTGCAGGGATTGCTCTGTAAATTAAATTGAGAATATAACTAATGCATATATGCTATTTTAAGTATATGCCAGAGACGTGACGTGTTAGTCTGTGAAAATACCGTGTCAGGCAGGCTACACAAATATTGATCTTGACATTGTTAGCTTCTTGTCTTTTTTTTACATGTCTTACACTGTACATTTAGATTAAAATATGTTATGTTGTAGGCTACAAGAAAATAGCCTTTATTAATTAATTATTAGTAGTTGTAGTGTCTCAGAAAATCTTGCTCATTGTCACATACTCTTGTATACACTGAAGCGGCAGTGATAAACCCAGACCAGCGAACGTCAAATAACTTTTGTCTGGTTAATACTTTTAAAGAAAAATTTCCTTGGCCATAAATCCACAATGTCAAATCAAATGAAAGAAACAAGGTGAATATGAATAACACACATTTATTAAAACACAGAAAAACAACAAATAAAGAACAAGAAAACGGGAACAACACTCAGACCGAAACTCGGCATTAACATTTCACTTATAATTAGCAGCACAATTAACTTCAGCACAGGCTACAAAATAAATTAAGTTATTGAAATATTGTAAAGTGGTCATATGAACTACACAAATGAACGTTTAAAAAATAATATGCAAAATCGAATAGCTCCGCAACGGATGGCGAAAAATGCGTAAAGAAGTCTACTATCTTTCACCATAGACCGTGTTTAAATTTCGATGTTTCTGGCCAGAAATACCAACATATTCACTTTATCTGGTTTTAATAAGCTGCGGATTGGAGTAACTACACTACCCGCTGTGCTGAAGACCCGCTCGGATGGAGTACTGGTAGTGTATATGCACAGATATTTCCGTGCTAATCTTGCCATGAACGGAAACCTTTTGTCGTTCGTTTTCCACCAAGTCAGCGGGTCCTCTTCCCCATCAATGGCCATTTCCTGCAGGTACATGGTCATTTCTGCCTCGACCTTTTGCTCATCAGTGAGTAAAATAACGAAATTATAGTTTTTAAGTGGAAAGTATTTATGTAAAGAGATATATTAAAATAAAAAGTGCACAACTCTTCTTAAGTGAAAGCTAAAAAAAAAAATGCTTCACGTGTCGTACAACCTACTGATAAAGCCCCCCCGCCCCACCCCACCGACGATATCATCGTCTATCGCGATGTTTTACTGTCAACATCGTCAACTGCCAATTTAGGGGACATCGCCCAACCCTAAAGCAGACAAAACAAAAATCTTATATCTCAAAATATCAGATATGTGCGAAGTGTAAATTAAGTTTAATTGACCATCTGCAGTCTGCCACAGACCTATATAGTTAATATTAATCAAACAATATTGACAAAAATACTAATCGAGATAAAAGCACTCACTGTACTTGACTGGATAACTTTGTAGATTTCATTCCAATAAAGGTCAATGACTGGTCTGCTTCTCTTGCAAACTCTGACTGCAGCATTTGTATTTATATCTTAGAATCACACAGATAATTTTTTAAAATGTTTTTATATTATGGTTTTCAATGTTTGAATGCTGCTGTTAATGAGAAACCTAAAGAATTGTTGACTGTTCACTAGTTTAATAATTATTGAATTATTTTAAAGCTTGAAGCAATGATAACTTAAGAAACATTTGAAGGCAACAGTTTATAAAAATTTTTATATTAATAATAACTTTAAACTTTTAAATGTATTTATTTAATTTTCAGTGGTTGGGGTGCTGTGGGAAAAAGCACTTTAAAAGGCCATATAATCAAATAGTTTGGGAACCACTGGCCTAAAGAGAACAAATACATGTCTTTCTATATATCCACACTGGTGCCCAAAAGTTTAGAATAATGTACAGAATTTGCTGGAAATTGGTACTTTAATTCACCAAAGTGGCATTCAACTGATCACAAAGTATAGTCAGGACATTACTGATGTAAAAAAGCACCATCACGATTTGAAAAAGGTCATTTTTGATCAAATCTAGACAGCAGCATCACTCCAACACCTTATCTTTGCGTAATCATGATAAATTGATCATTTGGTACTAGAAAATCACTTGCCATTATATCACAGTTGAAAGCTATTTGGTTCATTAAATGATGATTAACATTGTCTTTGTGTTTGTTTTTGAGTTGCCACAGTATGCAATAGACTGGCCTGACTTGAGGTCAAAATTTGGAAAAGAGTGTTATGCTTAAACCCATTGAGCTTTTGTTGGATCAGCTAGACTGTAAGGTGTGTGAGAAGTGCCCGACAAGACAGTCACATCTATGACAAATGCTACAGGAAGTGTGGAGTGAAATGTCACCAGAGTATCTGGACAAACTGATAGCTGGAATGTCAAGGATCTACAAAACTGTCAGTGCTGCACTTGGAAGATTTTTTTGATTAAAGAAAAAACTAAATTGTTATTAAAAGTCCTGACTATACATTGTGATCAGCTGAATATCTGTACATTATTCCAAACCTTTGGCCGCCAGTGAATATATATATATATATATATATATATAAAACCTTTTCAGCGGAGGCAAAAATGTCAGCGAACGTCTAACTGAGAGGTTATATGGAATAAAACTAATGTCAGAAATTGGTATTAACAGTTCTGGCACTAGCTGTCTTTTTCTGAAGATTATTGCGTTTTAATTCATTGCTTCTAAAAGCATAATGGCAGGACGACTCGCACTGCCTAAATTTTCCACAGTCCTGGAGGAAACCGATAGTGACCGAGTGTGTGAGTGTGTGTTGAGGGGGAGGGGCTTCTTGGCTTGCCAGGAATCACTTGTTTAGTTGTGTTACTAAGGCAAAAGCATTCTAGAGATTTTAAGAAATACCAGATGGCAGTTCTCTCTCTCTCTCTCTGCATCTGCCCTTTTACAGCCATTTGTGAGAGGCCTGTAGCAGCTCAGCAGAGTGCTGGGAGCGGGCGAGTGCCTCCTATGACATTCCAATCAACATACAGAAGATTCTTCAGCAGACGCTCCCAAATCAAACAGCCACAACTCTTATAAAGCCACACATTCATGCAAATCTGACAGTCAGTTCTTGTGTAAATCAGAGAGCTCTGGCACCCACTGGAGGAACAGCCCATGTGAAAACTCATCGCACTCCTGGAGATGGTAAATAATAAACAGACTCAAATTAATTTGATGCATCACACGAGAAAGCAACAATAATTAGAAAAACTCAGGCCAGTCAGAACCACAGATCAGATGAGAGAGAGAAATGTATATGAAGCCAGTGTTGAGTCATGATATCAGCCTTTCTGAATGACCAGATAGACCTAATTCAAGGAGTTACACATCATATCACAAGTATTCACAACTACTTAAAATTGACAAGAAATAGCGTATTTGAGCATATTCAAAGTCGAAGTTCTTGGCAACAAGAAATGTGAGAACCAATGTCGTTGGACGCCACTGACATCAAACAGGTTTGGGAAGACATTAGAAATTAAACAAATGATGACAATTTGTGGGTGAATGAACCTTTTTAATGTTAAAACACTTTCTGGTATGCCAGCTTAATATGCAGAGTGAACTCTAGATGAGTAAACCCATTTGTAAGTTGATTTCCTCAAAAAGTGTAAACACTGTGACTCTGTGGAACTATCAAAACATTCCTCAGTTTCATCTCCAGCCTGACATAACATTGGCTCAACTAATGCTGCGAGTTGCCAACAAAAATGGAAGATGGGGTGTGTTTGGAGAAATCTGTTTGAAAACAGTTATTCTTTTTCAGCGCACAAGTCTGATTCCAGAAGAAAAAATACAAAAAAATTCATAGGCGAACTGATAATTAAGGACAATTTACAAATCTTTAAAGACAGAGCTACCGTGAGTTCTGAGTTTGTTAATCGATGGTTCGTGTTCATGTTATTTCAACATCACTTTCACTTTCAACTAACTGTGTTTGATAGTGGAATTCCTGGAGAAGAACTACACTACCCATGATCCTGAGGGGGAAACCAATCAGAGAAATGGGGCAAACAAACTACAGCAAAATAGCTCAGCAGCAAATGTTCACTTTCAATGACACACTGTGAATGACGCATATGAGTTGCTCTTCTTCCACTCTCAAATAGTGGTCGACTGAAAGTGGATTTTGCAGATCCAGATAACCAAGCTGGTCCAAAAAGCCCTTTAGTTTGTCTTTCCTTACGGTGACTGGCACACACAGAGGCAACAAGTGTCTAAAATGGATAAAATCATAGTTTATTGTGCAACCAAAATCCCAATAATAACCAAAAAAAAATAATAATTATAATAATTTAGTGTATAACGCAAGATTATATCTGAACAAGCCCGCAATCCACTGGCGACTCTTACTTTGAAATGTCTGTGTTCCCGGCTGCTCACACAAACACATTAAGGAAACAAAACACACACTCTTACAATCATGTACAATGTATTAAAATAAAAACACTATCCACAGTTTTCTCGACAACCATTAGATGGTGCCATTATTCTAATTGCTGCTGGACTGTTTTTTTAGTTCCTGTCTCCATAACAAACAACCAATACAAGTGTTCCAGATAAAGAACAAGAACCATTTAAGTGTTAGTTGGAGTAAAAATGAGTTATTCGCTGTCATAAAAACTCGAAGTAGTTAATGACATCAATGTACCTCAGTCCATATCTTCTTATCATCCACCAGGGTGAAGTACTAAAAGATGCTCATCGCGACTATCGGTTTGTATTCTGCGATGGTATGAGGATGAGTAAATGATGAGAACATTTCCATTTTTGGGTGAACTATCCCTTTAAGTGTCCAGGGTAGGGTTGTACCAGCTGTGGGTAAGTTCTCACACACAGAAGTGTTAAAAGCCACAAATTTCAGTTTTATCTCATTATGGTTGATGTTCAAACCTTGTAACCCCTAACTGTCAGCTGTAATGAATTATATCCCCATTAAAATACGATGAGTAATAAAAGTAGCTACATTTAATAAATAGTATATTTGCCCTATGTTAATAACAATAAATAGGAACTGTATCTAAAATAAATAAGGGGTGATAGATAGATAAATAAATAAATACAGACATTAATTGAATGTCTTATATATATTTGGAATGAGTTGAAACTTGACACCGGGTGACGCTTCCTGAAAACTGCACCGTAAGATTGAGTTCATGCTGAAGAGCCGCTTAAAAGTATGTTTTTTTTTTTCTCTCCCGCAAATGTAAACGAGTGTAAATGTCATCATCATACTGTATGTCGAAATGATTGACGTCTGTCATGCAAAACATGAGCTCATTGATATCATTAAATATCAGTCTGTTTTTTATTCCATCCTTTACTCCTGGTTGGAGGCTTCCGTAAATATTTAGTTTATATGTAGGGTTACGTTCTACCAAAGTTTAATGGTGAAATGCTCAAATATTTAGTAGTGTGTAAATTGTGACTTAGTGCCCATTTATGAGTTGTAACGATTATAAGTTGTAACGTATGTATATCTGGTGCAACCGGCCCCAGCTCTGTGCGTAGCATAGTCACGTGGTACAACATATGCCACAGACAGTCAGAAATGGAGGAATGATATAAAAAATACAAATATTGGCAACAATCTGTGTGGATTTTTACAGAAGCATCTATTGGAGTCATATTGGACAAAAAGTCATATTGCAATTATTTTGAAAAATATTGCGATTGCGATTTGAACTGTGATTATGATGATAATGTTTTCCACATGTTCAACTGCAAAAAGACTACTGGGGTTTTCACACTTGAACCCTCTTAAAAAGAACCAAACTGAGACCTTTTTTCAGTTCAACCACAAACAAATAAATATATAAACAATGAAACAAAGTCTTCTTCATATTCAAATGTTACCATCCACTGTGTACCTGTTTTGTCAATTTTGTGATGGGGTCCCAGCCCAATAATCATCATCATTAGTTTTTGAAACACAGTCAACTTGAATATTACGGATACCAATACCAATCTCCAATTTTCTTTTCATCTCATGGATCGATGCTGATCATTTAACTTTTATCATCAGCTCTGTCAAAACTGGTTATATGGAAACTTTCTGCTCAATGTCACGTTGGTAAAACCATAGTTGTTGCCTAGTTTTTGCTGTCAGTCAATAAGTCAGTATACACAAAATATAATTTTTAAATATAAATGTTACTCTTTATTCTAGGCCTTAAAATCGAGTAGGCTTATACAAACTATTCTTTACTGTATATAAGATAGTCCTAAAGAATGAGGCTTAATGTCAAACTGAAGTTGAACTGATAACCCATTGGTGTAATTCAATTTAAAGTGAAAATTTTGGTTAGTTTGTCACCATTTTTATTCATTATTTTATTATATTTAATTTAGCAATGCATTATATTATAGTAACTAAATATTTGGTATAGATTTATTATATGCATGTTCCTTACTTTTTATTTTGTTGGATGTTGGTAATATTTGTTCCGCTTTCACTTGTTTCCGTTGGGAGTGTAATAAGGGCGACACACTCTCTCGTGAGGTAAACAAATGACAGGAGACTGGAGGAAGAGATGCATCTGGATTCTTCAGGTGTTACTGTTAATGCTGTTTGCTGAACAATCATTTAATAAAGATGTTTGAATTATACCCCCTCTTGTATTCTGCGATATTATTATGATACATGTGCCTTGCGGAGACTAAGATGCTGCTAGCGCAGATAATAATACAAAACGCTTCACGCAGAACGCACCAGTTTAGTGTAAATAAAGTGTTTAGCTCACATAAGCAAATGGAACCGAACTCAGAGCACTTCTGTTACTCTAAGCATGAGGAGTTGTGGAGCACAGAGCCGCTCTGAAAACACAGTAACAATGCTCTAATTTAATATAGACTGGAAAGAGCAGCGCAAATAAACTTTGAAGGGAGCAGACTATTTATTTATTTAAATTGCAGCCCTTTGCAATTTAATAATCGCACAAGGTCATATCGCGGTTTCGATTTTATTTCGATTAATTAATTGTGCAGCCCTAGTCGATATACTAGTAAAACCAATCAATATGGGTTTTTTTAATGGCTGATGCCGATATCCAGAGGAAGGGTGGCCGATAGGCAGATACAATGCCAATATATCATACAATTTAATATAGTAAATAACAAATATTTAATATTTAATTGCTTTAATTTTAATTATTCGGTACTATGCAAAATGTTTAGGCACTTAAGATGTTTCACAAAATATGTGTCTTATGGTAGTTATTTATATCTTCAGCTTTAGTGTCAATAGGAAAAATAAATGTTAGACTCCCAAACTTTACTTTGTCAATAGAAAAGATTAGAATAGAAGAACAGACAGCTCTGCAACAGATGCCATGGCCCACCATTTTTCCACAAGTGCACAATATTTAGCAATATACTTACTCAATTTCACAAAAAAAAAAAAAAAAAAAAATGATATTGTATTTTAAATGGTAAATGGTTCTGTTTAGTAATCAGATTTTTGTCATTTATTTGCTCATGGAGCACTCGATGGGAAGAAAACGCTGGATTTTCATGAGGTTCATGAATTACATCTGTTTAAACTATGTATATTACCTGCATATATAATAATACAAAGTTTTTAGAAATTTGCCTTTTATCATTAGAAATAAAAGTTAAAAGTTACAGGGTCTGTGAGGAGAGTCATTCAAACACTAGGTTAAACTGATATATCAGTCGACCTCTACAGTACTATCAAACTAATAATATATTTGAATATATTGGAATATTTTGCAACATTCTTTACATATATTGCTTCTACACAAATAATCAACAACTTAAAATGATTTCAAACATTCAAGTTTACAAACTAAATATTTTCATTCCCTCATGAAAGACGTTAAGTACACAGTCTTGTACCTTTTTCTTTTTGTCTGATTTTTAAAACACTTTTTTACTTTAAATCATTGTTCATAATGTTGTCATTCACCTCTGAGCTGGTTGGTTTGGATTATGGCTTAGAACTCTTACATTAAGGATTTTATTAAATACCTATGTGGTGGTGGAGTGGTCTAAAGCACATAACTGTTAATCAGAAGGTCGCTGGTTCGATCCCCATTGTGTCCTTGAGCAAGGCACTTAACTCCAGGTTGTCCCTGTAATAAGTCGCTTTGGATAAAGCATCTGCCAAATGAATAAATGTATGTAAAAAAAATACTTACGGATTTAAGGCGGCTAGAAATGTGCACTGTTCCCATTGATGTAGCTAGTGGCACAGAAAGTTTAGGGGTCAAATTTCAAGGCAACACTCGTGATTTCTATCCATATAGATGATATTTGACAGAGCAATTCAAAATTATTTAAGCATCATGCTGTAATAACGTCTGATCATTCGTGATTGAGATTAATTTGTGGAAATTCCAAACACAGGTTTCCCTTTCAGTGGAGGAATAATATTGATCTCTCTCAGTACTAACAAAATCTGATTCCAAATAATGAATAAGAAAGAGAGAGCGTGAGAGAGAGAGAGAGAGACAGTCATGGTCTCACTGCTGCAAGTTGGACTGCTGTAAACTTCCTGTCTCTCACCCCTTTCTAAGGCTGTGCAACTCAGCAGGCCATTCAACACTTAGTCGCCCCCAAAACATATTTGTACACTTGTCACTCATAAAAATGTTTGAATATCATTGCATCAGATGACAACATATTAAAGCAAGTGTCATCTGCACTTAAATAATGCCAGGGGTTCAATTTTCTGAACCATTTTTGCAATGATTTTTAAGCAAATGGACAATAATCCTTCATGTTCATACAGGAGTCCTAGTAGAGTCACCACAGATGGAGTTTAGCACATTCTCTCAAGAGCACATGTGATGATCATGATGAGGTGTTTTCTGTGTATGTGTGGCCAGCTTCACACATTCATTTTGAAGTACACATCACTTGCAGATTATATACTGTATTTATTTAATTAAATCACAGACTAAATGATACAAATTTGTGTATTTTACTCCTATTCCTGATCGAGTCCTGATCGTTACAATGTTTTGTACATGTAACAAAAACCTTGTTAGTAACAGTCAAATAGTTTTATGATACTAAAATATTTTCCAGGACAAATTATTATTTTCCAAGACATGAGTATTTTTCACATTTTCCATGACTGGAAAACTGCATTGCAAAACAGCAGGTTTACATCAAATTTGCGATCTGCAGTGCTTGTTCAGCAGAGATTTCGTATGTTGCAAAGTCTACTTGAAAAAAGTGCATCTTAGCTGCGTACATAACAGCTTACGATCTGCCAGCAACTTTGAGAGCACATCAGTGGATGTTAATGGAAATATTGTGTCTCTTCTTGCTCCATTCGAACATTTAACCCAGGAAATAAGCTCAGCTAATGCATCTGTTGCTGAAGTTATTTTCTTGACCGCAGCACTGAAGCGTCTGTTCAGAAAAGAGGCAGAACATGGCGTAAAAAAAGCTAAAGAAATAAATGTAAAAAACTCTACTGGAGGTTGTTTACACACGCTTTCTAGACACTGAGTCCAACCCTCTGTACTGCATTGCAACAGTACTGGATGGAAGCATCTGGTAAAGGAAACTCAATGCGCAGCACAGAGCAAAGTGTGCCAGAGAAACGGTCACGTACAATTGATGAGGCGCACACTCCTTTGCTTCGACATGTTTGATGAGATTCTACAGAAAAGCTGTCCCCATCCACAGCAGTGCCACAACTAGCACAGCTACACCACAACTGGAGACTTATCTAGCTGAACCACCCATTGCCAGAAGTGACAATCCCCTTGACTACTGGCGCATGACCAAAGATCGCTTTCCATGGCTTGCACGGACTGCACGCCGGTATTTATCTTCCCAAGCACCAGCACAGAGTGAGATTCAGTGCAGCATCTCATGTTCTTGATGAGAAGAGGAACCATCTCTCCAGCCAGAAAGCTGAGCAACTTTTATTCTTGAAGAGAAACCGGTCACATTTGCTGTATATAGCAATTCAAATATGTTTAGCCCTGCAAAACTATGTCCTTCACTTGAGGATGCATCTGTTGTTTACAGTTTGAGGATGGTTTTAGTTTTATTACTGATGTTTTGCACAATCATTTTATATTAAAGTATAAATATGTTTGTCTCTGCCGTTCTGTGTTCTGCCTGTTGTTTTCATTGAATCACTGTGTAGCATATTTCAACTTTTATATTTGCAAGATGCTAGCCCAGAGCTGCTAAGTTCATTACTTGACTGCTGTTTTTCATATCACTGTAGTTTTCTAGAATGTTACATTATTTAGATAATTGGTTAAAAAAATCTGTTAAATTTGAATGTTAAAGAACTGAATAAATAATAATATATTTAATATTGTTTTAATATATTCTCTGTCCAATTTTGGTGCGTTACTTTCAATAAAAGTGTGATTTTTATTGGTTTGTAGTTTTTCAATTCAGATTCATTAAATTCATTAAAAAGTATAATATTGATACAATTATACCAAAAATATTTTAAAGCAGTTAAAAAAAAAATAGTTTTCAGACATCCTGCATCCTGAATTTTTGGTTTCGGCCCAGAATTTTCATTTCGGTGCATCACTACATCTGAGGCTAACCGTGTTAAGACAGAAAGCGGTGTAATATTTTCAGGAAGGCAGCACTCACTGAAGGTTTTGCAGATGTCAGATACGGCTTTGAAGACGCGGTCAGAGAAGTTCACTTTCACCCTCATGTGTTTCATGTTGGGCAGCTGCAGGCGCAACAGCTTGTGCTGCGGTGTGAAGAGCAGCCTAGCGTCAGCCTGAATGCCGTATTTATCAAGTGTCCAGTGGGTCTTTAACAGCCAGGTCTTCTTCTTTTCCCACCACAGAGCATGATCTGACCAGTCCTTCTTCACATCTGCACAGAGATACAGAGAAAAACATGACGAGGTTAAAATGATGATGAGAAATAGTGGTGGGTGATATTAGTGGTATGAGGTCATGATAATGGTATTTCACACAATAAAGCTATTTTTGGCGGGATTCTGTTTTTTAGAGTACTGCCCAAAAGTATTAGGCACATTATATATTGCCAACTGCCAACAACCAAGAAAATGTTGTCCAGGTGTTCCTAAAATAATTTATGCTGTTTTGAACAGGGCCTGAAATTCGGCACGGGATTGAGGGTATAGCGCACGATTTTAATCATTCCTGCAAGCTCCACATTCATAGCATGGTAAATTCCCACACACTTTTATTCACTTTACACAAATTATTAAACCAATAGATACAGATGAACCAATCAAATCAATAAACTTGTATTTTTATC